>NC_132974.1:12892500-13110000 GCF_047496725.1 Anoplolepis gracilipes
CTCTTTCGGTCTCTTTCGTCCTGGCCGCTGTCTCCGCTTTCATAGAAAGGGAGGCGTGACGACGTAGAAAGGGAAAAGAGGAGGACGGAGAAAACGTCGTTAAAAGAGACACAGGTAAATATATTAGTAGACAGAGAAAGAGAAAGTGTCGCGATGAAGATCGAGACTTGCGAAGAGAAGAGATAGAAATATAGACGGAAACGGAGGAGACAGCGAAAGAGAGAAAGAGACATTGTGGAAAGAGGAGGTAGATAAATATATAGAGAAAGAGAGAGAGAGAGAGAGAGAAAATGTCACAATGGGGAAAATAGAGAAAGGAGAGATAAAACAAGAAAGAGGGTCGCGACGGAGAGTCGAAAAAGAAGAATCAGAATAAAGGAGAGAGAAAGAGAAATAAGACGTTGAGACAAGAGAGAAGACTAGTGGAAGAAAACATAGAAAATATACTGAAGATTATAATGATAAATATTCATTAAAATATAACATGACATGATTAATACTAATATGAATGTTAATATACAGCCATTATCAAAATTATTAGGCACCCTTAAATTTTCCGTATTTCTTGTTTTTTTAATAGTAATATTAAAAAGATTAAATATTAAATAGATATTAAAAAGATTAAAAAACTATCGATAGCACTTTAAAGCTGAAATTTCAAGCTTCAAAATGTTTTTTAATTTTTCGCCCAGTATCGATAACATGTCTGAAAAATACAAATTTAGTTTCAAAATTATGTATCTCGGCCAAAAAAAATTGTAGGGAAGATTACAAAAAAGCATTTTGTAGGCATAATGTTGTAGTTTATGGAACTTGACTTAAATTTTTTGACAGAAATTTTTTTACCGAGTTGCAGAGTATCAAAAATACAATAAAATTTTAAGAAACAAAACAATGTTCTTTTTTAAAGCACAGAATAAGGAAAATACAAAAATTTTTTAATGTACTGATAACGCAATAAAGTTGCTATCGGTAATTTACTACAACATTTTGCCTACAAAATGCTTTTTTTTAAACTTTCCTACAGTTTTTTTTTTGGCCGAGATACATAATTTTGAAACTAAATCTGTATTTTTCAGACATGTCGATACTGGGCGAAAAATTATCGCAAACAAAAAATTAAAAAAACATTTACGGAAAATTTAAGGGTGCCTAATAATTTTGTCAATGGCTGTATTGTGCGATACTATTTTTTTAAATTTAAACGTTTTGAATCTCAACGCAATACGTATCAGATATTTATCGATCCGTTGTATGCTAACATTACTATCGTTATCAAGGTTACCGTGTTATCAATATAAATATCCACCGACCACTAAAAGATTAGTGCGTTCTACAAATTACGCAACATTCATCTCCTTCACGACTCCGATTATTTCTAATTAAAGGAAACTCACTTTCTGAAAATCTATATATTTCGAAATCTCGAATCATAACAGTCTCATACACAAGAATAACGTTACGGAAGATGAATTCTAACGTTCACTCGCTAATTAGAGCTTCACTCACCGACAATGACGTTTAAGATTCATCAATTATAACGCCTCCGTAACAAAATACATCTGCCGTTCGCCGGAGTTTGTGTTAATCAGTAATTAATATAAAACCACGGCCGCGAACAGACACATCGATTAAAAATGCAAAACGATATCTGTGCCAAAATATATTTTATTTATACTTATTTAAAAAAAAAAAATTATGTTGATATACTCTTTTGCTTAGAATTACTTTAATTATATTTTTTAAATTTATATATTATATTATATTTATATAATTTTCTAATGTATAATTTTCTACATTATACATTATGTTTCTTCTGGATTTATTTTCGAGATTATATCGTTTTGGCACTGACGTCTCATGTTTCTAATCTACGAGTAACGAAACGTCCCTTGCACGTCACGAATGCACCGAACGACGATACCGTAACGAGTGCGTGACAAACTAATATGCAGTTGGTATAACACTGATGCAATGAGACCTTCTCGCCATATAGGAGCCCGAGATAATAATTACGCTTGTGCCCCTCTCTAACGGCTTTTCCTCCCCATTCTCGCCGCGAATATTTAGCATGTTTTATCCGCGGATTTATAATGCCCGACATCGCTCGTTAAAGTGCAGGAAATGAGTCGAAAGAACTGCCGGCGAGACACATAAAAGAGCTTTCAAGTCGGGGTTGTATCCACGATTAATGAACCAATGTCATCGTGTATATAAAAGGAAAAATACTAATGTAATTCTCAAAATGACTATTTTTTGCACGATACATACACAATGTAAGAGTTCTTTCAGTTTAAAAAAAAAAAATATAAAGTTAAATTAAATCGATGATTATAAAATTATTAATTGTCATTATTATATATTCTTTTTATACCACAAATATGCATTTTTCCAAACACAAATTTCCCCTCCCCTTTAGTTATAAATAATGAATTTCAAGTTATCTTTCTTTGTCGAAAATTTGATAATAATCTTTTAAGTGGGAAATAAGAAAAAAGTATTGTATGAAAGGATTAAATTTACAAATGCTTCAATAAAAAATCATAAGAGAAATAAAACGATAATTATATTTCTGGATATCTAAAAAGGCAAAAAAGACAATTAAAATAAAAGTTTATGAATATAGAAATAAATATGCACTCAAAAAAATGATCTTGCAACTTTAACAAAAATTTTCTAGGTGTAAAAAAATTAACTGAAACAGATAAATTATTAACAAATACTGTGATACTGCATATATTTTGCACTTAATCAATTTAAATGACAGAGACAGAATTTATATCTATTAGTGTAATTTAGACAGAAAATTTTTCTGTGATGCCTATCTTTAAGGCGGCCTATTGTCAAGGACAATTATATTTGTGATAAATAATATTTGACAATGGGATCCAAATTTTCTAGAGGTATTGCTAGAATATTGCTGCTATAAATTCTATACGTGACAAACAATATTATAACAGATACAAAAAATAGCGATAAATTTTATTTTGACTTAATTGAGACATCTAGAAATCTATTTACATTAGCAAAATATTTTTTTGAGTGTGGTTAAGAAATGGAAAAAAAATTTAATATTGATTTGCTGAGATTGAGTACAAAATTAATGTGAAATTTGTAGAGGAAAAAAATTTTTCCAAATATATTAATTTTGTTGCATCGACAAAAACGATTGCTATTTTAAAATGTAAAACAATCCCTTGTATATTATATTATATAATGTACAAATGATATTGTTTACCGTCAATGGCTTTAAGTAATAAATAACTAAAAAAATCAAGTTAAAAATATAATATCAATCTATTCTATGTATTTTATGATTCTATTATGTAAATGTATATATATAACATTTCTATAGGCATGTTTACATACTATTTTCTTATTTTTACTTATAAAACACGTTGGTATACACAGTTTTGATCGTTACAACCTGAGACACTATATATACATCGTATCATCTACGTTTAATGTAATGACAAATAATAATAAATTTTTATTTGTTCGCACGATAAATAAAATATCGTATAAATACGAATCGCATAAATAAGTTAAAATACAAAAAAAAAATATAAAGTTAAATTAAATCGGTGATTATAAAATTATTTTAATTATCATTATTATATATTCTTTTTATATCACAAATATGTGTTTTTCCAAACACAAATTTACCCTCTCCTTTAGCTATAAATGATGAATTTCAAGTCATCTTTCTTTGTCGAAAATTTGAAAATAATATTACAAGTTTATATCATTTTAAATTCCTGAAATTATATGTCAATTTCCGCGAAAAAAGTGTATAAAATTAATTAGAAAAGTACACAGATAAAATTACAAGAAAAATACAGTGTCATATATCTGATGCATCGAGTACATAGAAATAAAAATTTATTTAAGAAAGTGATTCATTTATAAATTTATTAATTAGTTAATTCCTGAAATTATATATCAATTTCCGCGAAAAAAGTGCATAAAATTAATTAGAAAAGTACAGAGATAAAAGTACAAGAAAAATACAGTGTCATATATCCGATGTATCGAGCACATAGAAATAAAAATTTATTTAAAAAAGTGATTCATTTATAAATTTATTAATTAGTTAAAAACAGCTCGCAGCTCGATAATATATTTGTTGTTGAATAAGTTAAAATCTAAAAATATGTTCAAATAAATCTGCAAAGTACAGTCTTAAATATTAATGTACAACACAAAAATGTGAATGTACAATATAATACAAACAAAATTCTCAAAGCAACACGATATCTTTAATGAACGATTAGTAAGTCCAGCGTTTCTACGTTTGGCAGACACATTAATAAATAAAAACCTCATTCTGTCAATATTTTCGAGGAAAAAGAATGGTGATAATACATCAATCAATACGAAAATATTGATATATGACAGATGTTAAAACGAATCTCAAAGTGTCAATACTTTCGACGAAAAATGTAACGATATCGATACCTCCACGATATTCGCATTCCTGAACGCTTTTGACAGCTTCAAACGAAAACACATGTCTCGCGAAGTACGTGCGTACCTTCGGCGCAAGTTGTTGGGTCCCGCCAATACTCAATATTGATAATTTGTATATCATCGTGGGATATCGATATCGGGATAAACCGCGGCGTCCCCATGCTTGACAGACGCCTTGGAGGTTAGCTGGGCGCTTTTCAGAGTAAATTCCAGAGCGTTTACTCACCCAGATCGTCCATGGTGTGCTAGCCGGATGCGGGAAGACCTCCGTCGTGCGAAATTCCGGGACACGTATGCGGCCTGGGCCTGTCGATCACGATCACACGCGGATCACACGTCGTAGGGATCACGAAGAAGCGCAACGCGCGCTGGACAAACAGCCGCGACTTCACTTCACGCGGCGAACGTCAAACATGGAGGCCCGGTCCCCGGTCCTCGACCGGATCAGTAACCGCCCTATTGCCTTACGGTGCCCTTAAACACACGCGAGCGCTGTAAACAAATTTTTGATCAAAATATAAACAAGTTATTAATATGTATGAGAGTTATGTGAAAAGATTTGAATTTATGACATTATACTGAGAATGAATAAATTTTTTTAGGTGTATAAACAAAAAATATAATGTAATATTATAAAATCTTGAAATAAGTTATAACAAAACAAAATTTAAAAAATAAAAATAAAATTTTTTAAAAATTGAAATTAATTTGATAACGATAGTAATTTATCTACTTGAAATATATGAATGTGGAAGAAAATTATTTTCTTATACAAGTTTTATAAAAATCTTTAAGATTAAATGAGCTCATAAAATATATAATAGATTTAAATTATTTATATATATTCATTATTTTAATAAAAAAATTTAGCAAGTATTTATCAAAGTATACTAGATAAAGTATAATTAAGAAATATTCTTCAATTCTCTTCATGCATGTAATATGATATTCAATAAAGTTAAAAATAATTGTAAACATATTTAAACATTGAGAAAATTCTAAATGAGGCAAATCGAATCTAAAATTATCTGAACTGTTCAGTCTAGATGCCTAGATAAAAAATTATACATATACTTTCTTTATAATACATGCTAGAATGAACAAAAACAATGATACATATCATAATAATATAGCATTAAATATGTTGATACATATAAATCTTTCAAAAACGTTTAATAGAATGTATGAACCATTTCTAAAATGTTCCTTAGGTATTTAAGGTTTAATGCTGCATAGACAATAATATTAATTTAATATTATTTATTTTAATTTCTCAATGTTTTGCAAGTTTTTTTACGTGATGGTTACATTTTCAATCATATGTCTAATATTCTTTTCATGTCATTTCTTTATCCCGTCGATAGTTATTACTCGAATTATTACCTATGTTTGGCGTTAGTAGGGATAGTATTGGATATTTTGATTTTCGATTAGATAATTCAACAAGCCAAGATTAAATGCCAAGATCAACCAGGATCAACATACAATATGTGCCTCCTCATTATTATCTCACATACCAGTAAGCACATTGTGCCAGAAACTTTACAAATGCCAAACTGTCAAATACTAATTCTAAGTCATAATGCGCATGACCCAAATATTCTTCATGTGTATCTTCGGTATAATTTTGTTAAATTATGTGTATATATATATATATATATATATACACATAATTATATATATATATAATTTAACAAGAATATATAGTAATTTAGATATAATCAAGTATATACATATGCTATTTACATTTGTTAACATAATTGATTAGAATGTAAAAGAGGAGAAATCTCCATATGATTGCGACAAAACTTTTTTCTTCTTCAGAGCAGGTTCCTCATTTGCATCTCGTTTGTCCAATCTAAAAATGATTAAGTATTAAAAATAAATAAACAAAGCATTGCATAAAGCAAGACAATAAATTATAATTTGGAAAAAAGTCGATAACTTACTTCTCCTGTTCCAATTTCACATATTTCCCTATACCAGATCGATAAATTTTCTGAGTGTGATCTTTCTGATCCCTCTTGTCCTTCGTTTTGCTCTGACTCGCTTCTTGAGCTAATCGTTCCATTTCGACAGCTCGTTCTGCAACGAGTTGTTCGTCAGCTTCTTGAAAAGGATCTACAAAGACTTGAACAGTCTGTATAACTATATCTTCTATCGGTCGATCTTTATTGTCCACCTCCACCTTCTCGATCGCGTTCAACGTGTCTAGACCTCCGACTATCTTTCCGAAGACTGTGTGCTTGCGATCTAGGTGTCTACACGACCGGAACGTGATGAAACTAAAACAATAATGATAATGTTAAGAAAAGTCCATGATATTATCATGTGCACAAGTTGCTTTATTTTAATCTTACAATTGGGATCCATTGGTATTTGGACCTGAATTTGCCATTG
Source organism: Anoplolepis gracilipes (assembly GCF_047496725.1). Lineage (NCBI taxonomy): Eukaryota > Metazoa > Arthropoda > Insecta > Hymenoptera > Formicidae > Anoplolepis > Anoplolepis gracilipes. Next base: position 12,899,371 of record NC_132974.1, read on the forward strand.
ATAAAATGCCTCTGCCTTGATGTACCAGATTTGGCTTGAATTCGTCCTCAAACGGTTTGCCCCAAATGGATTTGCCACCATTACCTGTGTTAGTTGGATCACCTCCTTGAATCTGCAATGAAGAAAAGCAAAATATTTTATTATAAAATAAAGAAATTAAAACAGAATAAAAAATAAAGCAAGAAAATATAATCTTTAAAACCACTTGTTCTCAAATTAAATATTTGTCTTGAAATAACTAAATGTATTCACCATAAAATTTCTTATTGATCTATGGAACTTTGTGCCATTGTAATAACCATTCTGACAGTGTTTCATGAAGTTTTCACATGTCTTTGAAACCATATCACAGTAGAGCTCCAGATTCAAGGCACCAAAATTTGTAACTAATCTGATATATCCTAAATAAAAAATAAGTAAAAGTAAATTTAAACAATTAACAGTTTTTTTCATTACATGTTTAAACGATAATGTAATAGTAATAAAACTATAATAACATACCCTTCTTCTTGACTCTTTCATATCGCACCAAATCTTCTGCGATTACAGCTGCTTGATGAGTAGTCTCTGCTGGCATTATTGTTGAAGTAAAACCTGCAGCTACTGCGCCAGTAGAATAATGTGCCTATTTATGAATAAATAATAATTAAATAACTGTCTATAATAAATGAAGAAAAAGTCTTTTGTAGTTGTGAATATACAAACAGCGTTAAATTTGTCAGCCTTCTTAGATGTTTCATCTTTTTCACTTTTCTTTGCTGGTTTATAATCTCTCTCCAATTCTGCTAGGATTTCTTTGGTTTCCATAGAAACAGTTTTTAATTTTGCATTCGGATTGTTTCGCTCTCTCACAGTTTCTGGAAAAATATCATTTATATATAGCATATAAAAAAATATTACAATTAAAATAAAAATAACTTTTTCTAAGCTAAATAAACTTACCTTCATCTTCTACTCTTATGTTATTCTTAATATGATGAAATGTAGACAAATTGAATTTCATTGCATTATTCGGATCTTGAATTGTGATAATATCTTGGCGTGTAAATGGCTGATCATTTAGTAAATCCTTCCAGTTCTTAGCTTTTATATTCAACTGTTCAACAGCCTAGAAAAAAATAATTCTATTTTATTTCTTATAATATTATATAAAAAAGTCCATTATATCCATTCTAAAATTGATAATTGATAACAGTATTATAAGTAAACGTATAACAAAATAAGATGAATAGTTTAATAAAAAGTCTGAAGACATTTATATATATGTTAAATATATATACTTACTTCATAAGAAAACACATTCCCTGTGGTTTTAATGGCAACAATGTGTGAATGTTTCGTGAATAATTTAAAAAGAACAGGACACTGATATTCATCTTCCATATTTTTATGAAAATTTAATTTGATCAGACTTTTTGCATCTAATGGTTTCCCAGTTATAGGATTATGCTTATATTGTTTTAAATAAGCCAGAATAGCTTCTAGTTCAAACACGTTGCCATGTGAGTCACAGTAAGGATGCTCAAAGGGCTGCAGAGATAAACAGCAATGATCATATGGTAAACGCCTGAACGTTTTCTCTTCACTCGTTTCTAGAGTCGTTCCTGATTTTCTTCCTCCGTATAGTGTTGACCACTCGGTATACGTTAAATACCTGAAAAACATTCCATGATTCTCAGATGATTACAAATTTAAAGTAGGTTATCTTTATATGTTATTGTATATAATTACATATGAAAGAAACTATGAATATATAATGCTATAACTCACATCTTATCTTTCTGATGCTGACGTTTCCCCATTTTGAAATAGTTTTATAACTATTTTAAACCAGAAATTATCGGACAATAGAAAATTTTTAAAAAACTGAGTAAACGCTTTACAAAAACTGAATTTGAAGTATGTATTGTTCAATATTGTTGTGTATGTACACTTTGTCCATTGATTGTACAGTTGAAATGAATGGAAATCTTCCAAGTCTAATTTCGGCTTTTCATTGATTGGTCGTTTCAGTATTAGATCAAATATGGCGGAAGTTGCCGTCGTAATTTAAATAAATTTCAAAGTTTAGTATCTTGTATTTTATAAATTCTAAGTTAATTTTTTTCAAATTTAAGTGTTTATTCTATACATGTGTAAATATATACTTTTTTTTAATAATTAAAATATCCAAACATTTAAAATAAATTCTTGTACGTTTCTAAGAAACGTTATTTTTCTTTCAAATGATTTGTCAAAAATTATTGCCATGTTCATTATTGAAAATATTTTTGATTCTATTAATTTTTTTATTCATACAAATGTTAATTAAAAATATTATCTAAAATTCTTTTGTATAAACTTTAATTCTAAATTATTTCTTTTAATTAAAACAATTCATGAAGTGAATATTTAATAAAATAAAACACTTTAATGAGAAAAAAATAAATATCAATTTTATTAAAATCAGATATTAAATCTCTAATTCTTTAAATTTAAATATAACATATATATATATATATATATATATATATATATATATATATATATAATGTGTGTGTAAAAGTCAGTATTTCAAATATTAAAAATTTAATTCATATCTGATTTTTACAAAATGTTAATATTAAGATTTTGATATGTTTATATATACAATAAATAAATATATATATATATATATATATATTAAATTTAAATATTAAACATTAAATTAAAATAAATTTTACTTTAATTGTAGATACAATAACAATTCTATCAAACCAATAACTTCTGTTTGATAATTTTTTTAATGATAAATTTTAATAATAAGCCATCAAAATGTTAAGTATAACATAATAAATTAAATGCAGAATACTTATATTTTTATCTTTCATAAAATATTTTAGCATAAAACTAGAATATATCATGTAAGTGAAAAATAGATTATTATAGTTTTTTTATACAATTATAGCTTTTTTTGTAGATATTATAGTATATTTATAAAATAAACTCTTGTGTAATAAAATCTCCTCAAATTTTATAAATTTCCTAACATTTTCTGTTCACAAGTAGAGGTCATTTTACTATACTTTGTTATTGCCACTTGTATGTATCGAGTCAATAGCTTGCAAAATTGTCTCATAAGACCATTTACAGTCATTTCCACTAAGAATTATAATTTGATCTTTATTTTTGAAGATTTTTTCTAAGTTAATTTTTAATTTTTCATAATTTTGATTGCTTTCTTTCAATCTTTTTAAGCGTTCCTTTAAAATTCTTCTATATCTATCACTTTTTACTATTATTCTATTAAACATTTCTTCACGTCTTTTCATAGTATTTCGAAGTTTTGTACACGTTTGTTCGCTCGTTCTCAATAAATGTGTCAATTCCTCACATTGCTTTTTCCAATCTATTTCTTCTTCCATATTTGCAGACACAGATGGATTTAGATGATCTTGCGACATTGGAGGAAAATTCATATTACTTTTATCAGCCACCATATTATCTCTCTCAATGTCACTTTTACCATGATTGTTAAACAAAATATTTTTCTTCTGTTCATGAGAAGGGAAAATTGTGGGTACAGCATTACATTTTAATTTCTGTTTACCATCGCAACGAACTTTTTCCCACATATCCTTAGAAAAATGTACCTGTGAATAAGAGAAATAATTTATTAAATACATTCTACACACACACAAGGGTCTATAGAATACAAAAAGCCTTCACATACTTCGCATATCCGGCTATTTGTCTTAGGTTCCCAATTTAGTTTACCAATATTGGCAATCCATAATGCTCTCCGTTCGCGATCTGTAGGAAAACTTCTCATTGAAAATCCTTTGGCGGTTGAATTACTACACCCAGGTACGCAGCAACCCGGCATCTTCTTAAAAAATATTGAAAACACTTTCTGTTGTCAAACACTGTTAACGGTTAAAAAAAAAAATCAATAATTGTTTTCTTTTTCTGTACCAAAATTGAAGAGTGCATGTGATTCAAGTGCGTAAAGTTCTCTGAAAATGAGAAGACTGGTTGTTGTGTTCGAAAATTCTACTCCTGAAGGTTCATTGAATCGACCAATCAGGACAAAGAAATCTTTGCTCCTTCTGTCTTGATTGGTCAAGTAAATTTTACCTCACAGATAAGATTTTCGAACGCACTCTTATTTGTTTATCTCCCAGTGCATTGCTGGTTTAAGCTTAGGTTAGGGGTTTCCGTGGTATTCGTTCGAATAGCACGTTTTAAGAAAAAATGTCGAAACCATTTGGAAAAAAACTGGCTAAGAAGCTAACTGAGAAGATCGATCACTCGTCAAGATTACGTGTAATAATACCCGCGGGTTTGGCGTCATCCGCACCGCCTCTCGGATCTCAACTCGGACAAGTTAGGATATTATCATTTTTTTTTAATATCCTCTATGATAGAAAAATTTACTAGAATGAAGAATAAAAGAAAATTATTTTCACCATAATAAAAATTAAAAAGAAAATACGCTACTGCATGGCTCTGAATAGGACAAAATCCATTAAAAACCTTTGATGACACTAATCATATGTTGCGAAGAATATGAATTGGTAGAATATAATTTTGAGATTGATTTTTCATTTTGTCATTCTTTTTGCAATTTTGATAATTATTATTTATATATGAATTACCTCTCGATTTTCAGCATGTGATGGTAATTGTACTTTGTTGTTCTTGATCCCAGAGGAATATCAACATTGCAAATTTTTGCAAAGACTTCAATCAGAGGACAGCTAACATCAAGGAAGGCATCCCTTTGCCATGTCGTGTGAAAGTGCATTCGGATAGATCATACGATTTAGTGATTCACAAGCCACCTGCAACATATTTCTTGAAACAAGCAGCTGGGATACAAAAAGCAAGAATGAGGCATGGTGCGTGTACAGATATCACCTTTTGAAAATTATTATTCTGTTGATTTTAAATTTTTAAATTAAAAGCTATAGCCAAATGAGCATATTAAAAATGCCCTCCATGAGTTTTCAAATAACATTTGGCCTGTCCTCATTGTAAAAAAAAATTGTCCTCAAAATTTCAGCTGCCTAACTCTATTGTATGCTTATCTGGCTATAGCCTTTTTCATTTATTAGAAATAGACAAGTGTTCTAATTCCTTGATATTTTAATGGAGAAAAACACAAAGAGAGATATTTTAATATCAGATATTGAAATAAATAGTGTTTATATATTATATATAGAATTTGTCGATATACCTTAATATATTGACAATGAAAAATAAAACACTGATGATAAAATCATAAATAATTTCTTTTTTCTCCAGACGAAGTGGCTGGCAAGATAACTCTGAAACATTTATATGAAATCGCTAAGATCAAATCAGAAGATCCACCCCTGGCATTGCTCTCTTTGGAGCAAATCTGCGGTATGATGGTCGGCATCGCGCGCTCGTGTGGCATCGAGATCGTGCGTGACATAGATCCAGAGGAATACAAGCAGTTCTTGAAGGAGCGGGAAGAGGCTATCACGCAATATCGCGAAGAACTACGATTAGCTAAAGAAAGCAAGTTACTGAGAACTTAATTCATTGTAGCGTACTTAAATTTCTGTTAACTATAAAATTTTACTGTACATAATAAAGTTTACAATTATATTAATAAGATATTTCTTGTACGTGCTTTCATTTTATCAAAAAATTACTTGTCATCACCTTAATAGAATGTTTTTAATTAGAAATTAATTTAAATAATTTAAGTAAGATGTTTCTCCTTTATAAACTAATTATATTAAAATTTATTAACATCATGTTTATCAAAAAATATCAGACTCTTATTTGACGAACGTATTTTTATTATTAAAAAGAGAGAAAATTTACATAATATCATGACTTTAATTTGAGGTAGACTGACAGATGGCTGACAAGTCAAAAGTGAGTAAATAAAATATATGTACTTATATATATATATGTATTCATTATATGCAGAATATCAAACCACATTTATATTACTTATCACCTATAACAAGTAAAAAATATATATCTCTTTATACAACTTTTTAAAAGAAACACTACCCCTAGTTATAAATACAAAAATACATTCGGTCTAGTGAAAGTTTTCATTAAAATGGATAAAAATCTTTTGTCCACAAAGAATCGACCGACTTGTTCAAGTCAAAATTTATCAGACCTAAGTAAACGTAATAAACTGACAATTTGAAGAGCGCCCAGCGCTCCGCACAGGATACCCAGCACCTATCCCACACGCTTGAACAGTGTCTAAGCTTCTCGCCGTATACAGAGCGCACGCAGCACTTGGACATCTCCATCATGGCTGACATTCTGGACTGGGTGTGTAACGAATACTCGATACAGCGCATCAGGTCGTTGGTCTTGAGGATTAGCAGCATTTGCCGATTGACGCGATCCAGCACGGTGCTAATCTGCGGTAACAAGTTTGGGATATTCTGTTGGAACAGCTCCTGCTCTTTGATGTTATACCGGGTCTTACGCACGCCCGACATAATCGTCTCCCATGTTCTGCCCGACACCATGACCGATAGCAAACCATAATAATCGGCGACGCCGAGTCGCGCGCACTGCTCCTTCATGGCAACACGATTCCCGTCAAGGATCGCCAACCATAGCTTCGAGTAGTCCCAGCGAAACTGATCGGACAGATTGGCGTACAAGCCATGATCCAACAGCACAATCTCCGCCTGGGAGTCACGATTACGTACCAGAATGTTACCTGGATGCGGATCCGAGTGCACGAAGCCCTCGATAAAGATCATTTGGCTGTACAGACGACCGAGCTTGCTAGTGACTTCGTATGGATTTAACTGATGAGCACGCATGTATTCGAGATCGTTCACCTCTCCGCCATCCAGGAATTCCATCGTGAGGACGCGTGACGATGACATGTCCCAGTATATCTTCGGCACTCTCAACCAGTGATAGTCGCCGAAGAGCTCTTGTACTTTTTCGGCGTTTTTGCCCTCGCGAATGAAATCCAGTTCCTGTGGAATGTTCTTCTTCGTTTCGTCGACCAGCCAATCGAACTTGAAATCCGGAAACACTAGCGATGTGATCTTCACCAGAGCCGACATGGTCTTGATATCGACATAGGAGTTACTCTTGACAGAGCGATGCTGCACCTTAACGGCAACCACATCGCCATTCCTGAGGACAGCTTTATGCACTTGCGCGAGACTGGCAGTGCCAAGAGGTTCCGGATCGATGTTCTGAAATACCTGGTACGGATCTTTTTTAAAGTCCTCTTTGATCACAGTGAGCACGTCCTTGAACGAAGACTGGGGTGCCGAACTATGCAATATTCGCATGGTGCGCACATACTCCTGAGGTAGCAAGTAATCCAACGCACCCACATGCTGACCTACTTTAATGTAGACCCCCTTGTTGACACAACAGAGCTCCAGCAGCCTCTGTGCTCCGTACTTGTGAACGTCTGATTTTAACTGCAGGTACTCTGTCGACGTCCTATCCAATTTACTATTGTACAATTCTTTCTTATAATGACGACCTATATCAAGGACCACGAGCGCGGCCCGGCTCAGTCGTACAATTCCAATGGCTCCAATGTCATACTCGTTTGCTCTGAGAGATGCCAGAGTGCCCAACCCAATCGTCCCAATAGTAACAGCGTTGAATAACCTTCTGGATGTAAACATTGCCATTTGATTGACACCTGTGACATTTTTATCAAGTTATTTTCAATGTCTTGAGAAGCATCATAATTTTAATTGAAAAGAAATGTAAAGTGCTCTTATTTTCTTTTAAGACATCTCAAAAGTTGCGTAATAAATAGTAATACATATAATACATATAATAGATAAAATTACATAACATACTGACCTGATAAAAAGTATTAAGGCTTCTGAGTAGTCACTGCGGCCATATTGAAATCGTGCCGTCATAAGCGAGAAATAGCGAGAAATGACACCCTAATTTATGTTGCGACTGACATGTAAATAAAAATATATTTCAACGAAATAAAACTACCAATCTCTTCAGAACACTTGTAAAAATGGACGGCTGGTAATCCTTTCTCCTGACAATTGATAAATAACTGTAAATTGAGTCCGAAATGAACCCTTGAAATACGGAAAAACACGCGATTTGACAGCTGTCGAAAGGAGAGGAAAATGTTACTTTACACAGTTTATTCCTTATACAGCTTGGCAGCCGTCCATTTTCACAAGTTTCATAAATACGTTGCACATCACAACACTAGCAAAAAGCAAATAATTACGACGTAGGTCGCAACATAAATTGCGCTGTCATTTTTCGCTTCTGACATATTTCCCAAAAGAGAGAAAGAGACAGAACTATATGTCGCCACCGTCGACATCGAAGTTCCGCGGCGAGTACTCAGGAATTGATTTTCTTTTACATAAAAATATTTTCTCATCAATGTGTATTAAAGTTATAAGATCATTAAAAAGTGAATAAAAATGAAATGTATTTCATATTTTATAATTTGATGCAATTTAATAAAAATTTAATAAAAATTATATTCGTATAAAAAGAAAAATTATTATAAGTACATTTGAAAAATTCTACTTTTTTGCTATATTTTATAAGTTTTTATTAATAGGTTTATAGACTTTTATTAATAACTTAAAAAGTATATTACAAAGTGTAATTTTTCATATATATAGGTAATGTAGGAAGTAGCAATAGCTTTAAAGATTTTCATGTATTTTTATATGAGTGTTATATAGAAAAAAAGTATCAATTTAATATCGCTATCTTCATATAATAATTACAATTTATAATACATCGATTATAAATAATAAACATTATGTAAAATATTTTTTACATCACTCTACAGTAATTAATATCAAAATGATATATACATTGTACTCGTCGAGTTAATATTTAAGGATTGTTCCTCCTGCGGCCTGTCCCATCAACATTTTCTAAAATTAAAAGGATCACAATGATTAATATCAATAATACAAAAAATAATATTTTTCTGCTTTTTAAGAAATGTATTCCAAAACAATGCTTCTCGTTACCTTGATTTGCGGTATAGCATTCGTCAATAGTAAGCCCAGGCTTCTAGCTAGAACAACGGGAGCTGCTGTGCCACGATAAAGTCGATGAAGCGCGTCGATAACGAGCATCATCGGCACATTGTGACGTTGCCTCAGCGTTTCATACTGCCGCAAATATTGCATATCATTGAGATGACTGCCATTCACGGTTGCCTCGGCGAGGATCTTCGTCAAAACTGTCACGTCGCCGAAACCCAGATTTACGCCTTGACCGGCCAGGGGATGGATTCGATGCGCAGCATCCCTTAAACAGAGATATTAATATCAAATAGGAAATGAGTTAAATAAAAGATATTAAATTAATTAAATTCTTATTACGATGATGAAATCTTTACCAAGAACTTTTAGTACAGCTTCGATATGAAGCTAAATTTAGGAAAATTTATTATCATGATTTGAGATTTAATTTGCGTCTTCAGACATTTTTTATTTATTCGGTTGCTTTTTTATCACTCTTGGAAAATTGAAAATCTTCTTACCCGATCAACACTGTGCCCGGTTGAATATAAGATGCAGCGTGGCCGAAACCTAAGGGAAATGCCGCTCGAGATCCTTCGACGATCGCCGCTATGGAGGGTTGCACTTGCCTGGACACGTCGGTCTGCAAAGACAGGTTCGCGAGCAGTTGGCGAAGCGCGTGCATCCCACTCTCGACGACGCCGTTCTTCGGATAGATTCGCCAAAACGCCTCGTTTATACTGTCGACGAACTCCTCCTCTGAGACTTTCAGCAGTTCTTTCGCTCTCTCGGTCGTGACGGACCATATAAGCGAACTGAGAGAATCTGTCAACTGTTCGAGAATTGTAAGATCATTATCGCAGTTAAATCAAGTATTAATTTTTATTAATAAAAATATGAAAAATAATATACTCAAATTGAGATGATTTCACTTTTCATTATTTTATTTTACTTATTTGAATGTGTTTAAATTATTTTTTGGACTTTTATATTATTGTTCAAGGAAAGTAAAAACTGAAACTTGATAATAATTAGTTATAATAGTTTCCGCGAAAAGGATTGTAATTTTTTTCAATTTTGCCATTTCTCTATCTCTCTCGAGAGCGAACTTGTTACGATTATATTTGCTATAATACATCGCCATAAGATATTTTGACTCTTTAATAACTAATAATTAAATATAATTATGTTTAATTAATAATTTTAATAATTAATTTCGTTCTCAGCGAATCGCCAGCATTTATGACATAATTTCTAAAAGATATACATGACTACGTATCATCAGTCAATCTGATTACGTATTCGGGGAAATTCTACTAAGTAAAAAAACAAATTACCGGAAGCAACGCGATGGGTCCAGTTGGGAGAAACCTCTGCCAAGCGACAACGTTTTCCGTAGGCTGAAATCGAAATAGTAATTGTAATTTCCGGAAATTCAAATGCTGTTAGATATCAAATGAGCAATTTTTTAGGAAAATTTTACCTCAGCCAATTTAAGAGTCGCAACAATGCCTAGTTGATTATACTGCCAGTTTGGATAGAGCACACCCATCGTCTTTCGCACTATCGAATTAGCGCCATCGGCACCCACCTGAAACAAAATATCGAAATATTTTATTTATTCTAATTCATTATGATCTCAATAAATTACTTTATAAATTTTAAAATTATAAACAACGTTATAAGGAAGTTTATCTTAGTAATGTAAAGATGGTGCATATAGCAAGAAACGAGTATTTGAAGATTTACAAGCCTGTATAAAAATAGAATCAGATCTGGTCCAGATTTTCAGCAGAAATGTCGGAAATAATATGCGTAGTTAACGTAAATGCGACTCTGTTTATACAAATCTACGGATATTGCTACAGATTACATTCTGATGTGATGTTTCAATAGCAAAATATACATCCCAAGTAACAAAAGTAGTCATTTTGACCTCAAATTACATCAGTCTTGCTATCTAGGATATATCTTAAAAAAATTTATTTATATAAATTATTAAAAAACATTTAAAATATTATCAACATTTTATTATTAATATCACTAAAATAATGGAAAAAATATTATTTTCATTTTCTTCAGAGCCGTTTATAATTTTTCTATGAAAAAAATCGTGTAACTGTTGTATAGAAAATAAGTCTTCAAATGTATAAAATATTAATAATTATTTCATTTATTATTGAAATACAAGTAATATAAAATCATCATTTTTGTATTCTTCAGATTGTCTCTTCTATAATTCCTCGCAAATTGAAGTGAATATAAGCTAGTTGTCTTCGCCGTTTATTGTTCTCAAATTATGTAATTATATTATAATTATCTATAAATATGTAATTATTTTTAATTATATCTGGCCACATACTTAAAAATATATCCGAAATTTGGCACAATTGTATATGCGCATGTACAATGTCGCCAAATTTCGGATATATTTATATGTATATTGCCAGATATGATCTTATGTCCATTTCGTCCGGTTTTCTCGTGCCTTCTGATTAATTAAAAATTTTTATAGAAGAGAAAAGATATGCGCTGGTATGACTGTTTCGAATGATGTCATTATTATATGACAAACCGAGAGAATACATTCTGCTTTATATATTTATGTAATGATAAGACAATCGTTCCCGGCAAGGGTTCCGCAGGAAAAGAATTTGCGGTCGAGGATTTTCTTCTTTCCTATATATCTTCACCACTGAAAGAACGCGAAGAGTGAGAGAGAGAGAGAAACACGAAAGATTAATGGAAGCTAAATATATAACATGCGTTTTATAAACACATGTGCGTGTATACTGTGGAATATACAGGGAGCCAGAACAGTCGGCTAAGTGTTCAGTATTAGCGAACAACAGCGCGCGGCAGGAAGTCATCAATTCGACATCGAGGACATTGATCGAACGACCGATCTAACAAGATGTTTATAATCGTCATTACGTATTGTCAACATTTGACTTGAAAAAAAAGATCATACCGTGAATCCGTTTATTATCGCGAAATCGACATTAATGACACGTGGAGGATAATGTCGAGCTGATTTAGTGAAGAAATTTTCTACGACTCGAAATGTGATTGCAATGTCGATTTATTTGGTCTGAATACCTTTTTTTTATTAAAAGAGTACGAGTCCCAAAACATGTGACTATGTCGATTCTCCGTAAGAAGAACTTCTTCAAGAGACTTTCCGGCAGTCGTTTGACGCGAGAGGCGCCGAGGATGGAGACTGCCAACAACAAGACACCGTCCATCGTGGTCAACAACGAGGTCAGTGAAAGAAATGGATCATCGATGATCTTTCGACTCTTCGACACCTTGATGTATATTGCATTTAGGAAGAACATGACGCTATCTGGATGAACGAGATAGAAGATCGCAGCATTTCCTCCGAGGACAGCTCGGAATCTGTCACGTGTTACATAGGAGCCGCGCCGATGACGCACGAACAACCCTGGAGCAAGGAGAAAGTTGAGATAGCGTTAGCGAATCTTCCGGGAGGTAAGGCCGCTCTATCTCTGATTCCTGTTCTTCACAGTGATGCTCTACAAAAGGTTCTGGAAGAATTTCAATGTTTGACTCTCGACAAAAATGCGGACCTCAAGCGTCACAAGCTGTCCTTGCCAAGCTGCATGTTCGCAAATGGGTATGGATGTGAAGATTGCATCTGCAATTTAAGATAAAATAAATAAATAAATGAAATATAGAACTGTCCCTCACTCAATTAATATACACACGTGTAAACGGAAAGGATCTCTATTATAATAGAATTACAAGAGAAGATTCGCTCGATCTCGTAGATGTAACTCGCTCAACAGTTCGAATCGCTCCGCTCTGATATCGAGTCTTCTCGCCATTTATGCGGTCCTCTTCAAAAAAGAAAAAGTATATTTACGACGTGGGTCTTTTGTATATTGATCTCGCTAGTTGTTTAGAGCGCGGCGTTCTTAGATGTGGTGTAAAACACGTGTAACACTTGAAACACACTTGACCGCACTTGACGAATACATACATATACACTTACACGTACATACGTTTACTAAAATCAGTCCCATAGAAATAAAGATAGATAAAAATAGAATTTATTATGCTTGTTATATATATATGTATTGTTATAGTTTCTATGTATGTGTTTTTTTATAGATATGCTAAAAATAATATCTAATATCTAATTTATATAGTATATAATAAAATACTCTATTAAATAATAAAACAATAAAATTTTAATTTTAAAATTTAATATTTTTGTTCTTTATAATTTAACATTTTATATGTTTCTAATGATCTTTTGCGTGCAGATTTATGCAAAAAGCTCTATTGGCTAGCGAAAACGGAGCAGCAGCCGCTGCGACTCCGACACAACTACTTGCAGGATGGCCGGACACGTGTCTGCTGATTTCTAGCTGGTTGGGTCATGTAGAGATCGCGAAGGCTTTGTTGGGCAAAGGCGCGTCAGTTTCTACATGCGACAACGATGGAAGGTTTATATCATTTGTGTGATAGATATTGTCATTAAAAAATTAACTTGAATTTCTTGATGACTCTAATTCCCCTATCATAGTTAACCGTAATTTACCAGACGCTTTGATTAGATTTAATCATTGATAGAAAGTATGTACTACACGCTAATACTTCTCAGAACGTCGTTACATCTGGCAGCGTGTGCCGCGTCTGTGAAGATCGTGGAGGAACTACTGAGACACGGCGCTGATCCACATAAGTGGGACCTCGGGAAGAAATGCACCCCGTTGCATTGTGCTGCCTCAACTGGTTGTGTTGCTACCGTCAAATGTCTGATCAAGTCGGGTGCCGATGTGGATGCCGGATTGTCCGGCAGGAGTCCGCTTCACTACGCTGTGCTGAACAACGCCGGGGATTGCGTCGAGGCTCTATTGCAAGCAGGTGCTTGTCCCAATAATCCACAGGTGCTTCTTCACCACAACCATAATTTAAGCACAAGTGGGGAAGTAATACTACAAATCAGAAATCGTTGAAATAAAATTAAAACGATAAACTGCAATTGTCATTATGCGCAGAAGCAATTATTTTCCCATCAAAGTAACGTGTTTCTTCGGCTTGTTTCAGCTTGAGATATCCTTGGTAAATTAATTTTGATTCTTTGGCAGGTTTACACGGAGACACCTTTGCACGTGGCGGTTAGTCTTGGCAATGTCCGTTGTACCAAGTTGTTGTTGAATCACGGCGCGGATGTGAGAGTGCAAATGGGAGTCGCGAGATCGACACCTCTACACTTGGCGGCCGAGGAGGGCAGCGCGGAATGCACCAGGTTACTGCTGAACGCCGGCGCGAGCTGGGAGGCGAGAAACTCGCGCGGTCAGACGGCAATGCACCTAGCGGCGCTTTCTCAATCCATAGAGACGATAGACGTGTTAATTAGTGTCGGCGCGAGGGTCAACGAAGAGGATAATGAAGGACGCACTCCTCTGCACGCTGCAGTCGCAAAGGCCCTGAGAGGCTGTGAACTGGTCAAGACTTTAATACAAGTTTGTAAATCAATTAAACATTTTCTTATTCACTGAACAAACTACTTCTTTAATTAAAATAATAAAGAAATTAATCGCGTCATTTTAAAGAAATTTTTTTCTAATAAATAACGTTAAGTAATTCCATTAATGTAATGAAAAATTTTAATTAATGATTTTACTGTAATAATAGAATTAATAAAATTCTTTCTTTGTTCCAAAGGCAGGCGCGTCAGTCAACAAAGCGGATAAGTTCGGTTATACGCCACTGCACATCGCGGCCTTGAACGAGAGCTCGCCTACGGTGGTGATGTTGTTGTCAAAAGGCGCCGACGTGACGGCGCGTACCAAAGGTGGCGTCACCGCTCTTAGCTTCATTATACGCCGCACTCCAGATGTGTTATCGCGATTTGTAGCGCGTCTTGATCAAGCAATCTCATTGCACGATCATGAATTAGGTGATGTAGACTGTGAGCTGCGACTGGATTTTAGACCGTTAGTACCGGGCGGTCGCAGCGAGACGGATCTAATGCTCTGCTTGGTGGAAGTCGGTCAAGGCCACATGCTAAAACATCCGCTATGTGAGAGTTTTCTCTATCTCAAGTGGCTACGTATCCGCAAGTTCTTCCTGCTCAGTCTCGTGTTCCATTCGATCTTCGTCGCTTTCTTCACCGGCTTCATCGGCGCGACGTATTTATGGCATATGGAGCAGTTGAGCAGTGGCCTCCTCTGGCCAGTACTAGGTTTCACCTGCGTGCTCGCGAGCAAAGAGATCTTTCAGCTCGCTCATGGTATTTGCAATTACGTTAGACGGTGGGAAAACTGGCTGCAATGGAGCGTAATCGTGGCATCTGGCATCATCTTAATTCCGCCAGCGCGTGACTGGCAGCATCACGTTGCCGCCTTGGGTATTCTGCTGGCCTGGATCGAGCTGATGATTGTAGTCGGTCGTTTCCCCATGTTCGGCATCTACGTACAGATGTTTACCCAAGTGTCTATCAATTTCTTCAAGTTTCTCGCGGCCTACATTTGTCTGATAGTCGGCTTCTCTCTTGGCTTCAGCGTGCTGCATAAAAACTACAAGTCCTTCGCCAATCCGCTTATCAGTCTGCTCAAGACAGTGATTATGATGTCCGGCGAGCTGGAATTCGAGGATGTTTTCTTCAACGAAGAGGCGCAGCTTGTGTATCCTGGCACGGCGCATCTCATGCTCCTTAGCTTCGTCATTTTGGTGACAGTGATTCTAACGAATTTGATGGTTGGCTTGGCTGTGTCAGATATCCAGGAGTTACGCAGATGCGCCGGTCTCAATCGACTGATACGTTGCGCCGAGTTGGTTTCTCACCTCGAGAACATGCTGTTCTCTAAGCTGCTGGATTGCGCTCCCGCGTGCAAAATAATACGAGTGTGCAGGAGGAGCGCGCTGTTGCTGCATCCACCGCATCACTGCGCCCTGCATATTCGGCCGAATGATCCGCGCGAGAAGCGTCTACCACGGGAGCTCGTCCGGGCGGTGTATCGTCTAATCGGCGAGCGGAAGACGCGAGGAGTGACTTGTCGCGGCGGGACATCACCACCGCGAAACGTCGCCGCGAATGAACCGAATTACGCGAGACTCAGCAGAAGGTACAGCAGAAGGTACAGCAACGAAAGTAATCAGCAGCAGCTGAACGAACTCGCGGCTGAGCTGAAGAAATGCTCGTATAACATCAGTACCAGATTGGATAGTCTGACGGACAAAGTGGAGAGAATCGCCCGAGATTTAGACCTGACAATGCATTTACGTTAATATTGTCAAATATTCTGTCTCGTTGAGCACGTGAATTGTTCGAAGAAAAACGACAAACCGAGACAATCGGATAATCTGTCAGAGCAGAGTCTAAAGTCAAAGATAAGAATGCAATAAATGTGATAAGAGATCCAAGTAATTCAAAAATGAATCTAAATATCTTGAGATGCAAACTTTAATGACCTAATCAGTGGCGATCCAATAGAAAAATCTAATAAATTATGTATTTTCAGAAGGATTTATATAGATACATATATTTGTTATAAATTATACATATAAAATTCAATGCTACTTGTTTATTATTACTCACCAGTAATCTGGCTGCGTACCGTTTTCCTGATTGCAGCTGTACAGAGGCGAATTCGGCCGATGTCTTAGGAAGTTTTACATCAGTGATCTTAGATTCGTGAATCACAGTCACATTCTCTTTCTGAGAAAGCTGCTTGTTGACTGCGTGCAACAGCAGATCGTTTTCAACTATGTATGCCAATTCCTCAGACAAATGGTCCTCGTTGAACGTTATCATGGCGTTGGAACATGCGTCCCATACCTAAAAAAATTATACTTAAATTTTATAGAATTTCTAATTTTTTGTAATATGTAAAATAGAGCAATAAAATAATAATGAATAATAGATGGCTGTTAAATATACAATTAAAAAATAAACAGAAAAAAAGCAGGCGAATAAAAGTCAAGACAATAATTGTGATGCAAAATCTTCTGAATATTATTTATATCAAAACAGAATATATTGTAAATGTATTGATCTTTCTAATTATCTTCAACAAAATAAGATAAAAAGATTATATAGGAAAACTGTCATCAATATTGAAAACTAATTGCACAGATGGAGAATTGCACAAACATAATAATCAAAATGTCAAGAAAAATCAGAATAGATTCTTGCATTGTATACCATAAACAAACAAAAGTAGAAGTTACTAAAAAAAATAAACAAAAATAACAATTATTAAAAAAACATCCTATAATCTAATTGCTTTTTAATTACATGTGACATATTAATGATATATTTATTGTAAATATTTGCTCTCTGCACTTGTTGCGACACTCACCACTATAAAGAAAAACAATGTTAATTCTTGTTACACATTAATCTAGCATGTAAATAATATAAAAATATATAACAATATAACTCATTATACTATTAATATAAACTTGGTAAGCTTAATAATTTAATAATTCAAAACAATGGAAAAAGAAATAAAATAGCATAAAGCACTACCTGCATTGTTCGTACTGGACAATAGCGAACTGCCTCTATATGTTGCCATGCTCCTAAGCTGGACAACAAGGTACGAGTATGCTGATTCAAAGCGACAACTCGATTGGAATATTGCTCCTGCGGTGTATATTTTTGTTTAGCACTCCCCTCCAGTAGCAAGACTTTTTTGCCTTCCAATCTTCGATTGTTTCCTAAAATAAATAAATAAATATGTATTTTTTTTTTTTTTGACACAGAAAGTTTGACAAAAACATGTGACTTGAAGGAGCAGACTGTTTTAAGAAAGATGCCTAAAAACAATTGTAATTCCGTTGACTATTAATTAACAGTGTTTTAACTTGTTTAAGTATCAGAACACTTGTTCTCTTTGACATCCCGATAGCAATATGGTGACAATAACAAATAGAACCTAACCTATGGCGCACGCTAATGTCGCGCCGATCATGCCGCCTCCGGTGATGATAACGTCATATTTTTCTTCATTTTCTACGGTGGTCGAATAGTTTTTCCTCGATATTGCGACCACACTGGGAACGGCATTCTTACATTTTTGCGAAAGTGACGTGAAAACGAAACGGTGTGACAGCACAACTTCCTTGAGAGCCGCCATTTTGTATCGCTTTAATCCGTCTCGATTATCGCGCGGATCGAACTCTTCGATGTTCGTCCACGTCAAATATGTATGCAAATGCATATTTTTATTATTTTTTTATTTTTATTTTTGTTATATTTTTATTGTACAATTATTTATAATTCTACAAGAGAATAATAAGTCAATATTTTATATATATTATATTTACAAAAAACATTTGTCGCACGCAAAATTTATAGTCATACCCTTTTCAAATGCTTAATACTTTTGTATTAAGATATTATATATATATATATATATATATATATTTTTTTTTATAAGCTATATATATTTTATTTTTTAAATTTTATCTTTATTATAATTTATAAGTTATTATATTTATTATATTTATATATTATATATTTATATATTTTTATATTATTATTTTATTATAATTTACATATATATATATATATTTATTTATTTTATTATAATTTACATATATATATATATATATATATTTATTTATTTTATTATAATTTATTTCTCTTCATAATAATGCGTTCAATTCGCATGATTCTTGCTTTAAATAACGAACCGAATGTTTACGTTGAATATTTACATCGAGTGGCTTCTTTATCGAATACTTGTCCTTTGCGAGCGCGGCGTCTTACATATCAAAACACATGTCGGGAACAAGAATTCGGACAAAATATTATTATTATGATTACTGATGTGCTACTGACTACTGACAATGAGCAAAGTCAGTTTCGAAAGCTCGAACAGTGAGCATCTGCGTCTTTTGAATCTGTGTTTTGTGCATATAAAATCCAAAAATGCGTGGAAGACCATCGATAATGAAGAGTGATGAACTTATACAAAAGGTTTTGAAATACAAAGATATGATAGTTACAGCGGAGGGCACAATTACACCAAAGTACGACGAGATATGGAAGACAATATCAAAAGAACTCGGTCGTCGCATGTCATACTCATCGATCTATATATATGTGACACGCAATAAATATAAATTAAAAGACAAACTAATGAATCATTCTTCTTCTGCGACATCGCGAAATGTGACCGAAAATGTATTAGAGGAGACACATGTAAGTACATCAGCTATTATTACATCTATATGTATATATATATATTATTTTCCACCTGTTTTTGCAAAATGTGTTTTGATAAAAAATAACATTTTATAAAAACATGTGTAAATTTTGCTATAATTGTCCTTCCAGCTCCAAGCAACCAGCTTCATGACAACAGCATTCGATGACTTGGAAAATGATGATGACAATAGTTCTGTTGATAGAAGGCATCAAGATGATAATATCAGAGACAGTGATTGTCCCAATACAGCAGTCAACTTTGACCTGGAATTAGATACACCTGGCAAAGGTCAGGGAGCGTTGCAGAAGGAGTTTAATGTTTATATTCGAGAGGAGAATATGAATAATTATGATAAAAATGTCAAAACGATATCTGATTCCGAAACCGATGAGACCGTGCAAACCGATTTCGATTTGTACAGACAAACGGAGACGCCGTACATCAACAATAGATTCAACGACATCAGCGATAACATGATGCTGGAGACGTCGTATGGATTTTCAAAATCACCGGTCGGATATCGCAAGGTGCATCCGCATTTGGACGGCTGGTCAAAAGATAATGTCAAATTAAGGAAGATCGACCCTTTGATGGATGAGTTCCAACAGTTACAATTAGAAATAGAGAATGAAAAGAACCAAATGACCAAGAAAATGCAGATACTGTTACAAGCGGAAAGCTACAGAATTAATATCTCTAGGGCTCGAACGCAACATGTACTTGGTAAGAATGAAGGAAGCTATATAATTATTTGGAGCCTTAAGCAAAAGATATTAGTGTTAATAGTATTAATCCTTATTCCGTACCGGTGGATTATTTTTGTCTGTGATTTTTCTAACAACGTCAATTTCTCGAAAACAAATAATCATAAAATAATATATTTAAGTAAATTATTTTTCAAATTTATTATTTTAGTCTTTATTTAGAATGTTCAAAGAAGGTATATACATTTTTTCAGATTTTTTAAAACACTTTACATATTAATAAACTTATCGAAAATACGCTGACCCCCCACCTGTACAGTTAGAAGGTGCCAAAAGTAACAATACGGAGTATTAGTATTAATATTAATATTAGTATTAATATTAGTATTAGTATTAATAATCAGTATTAATAATATTGAACAATCCATATATAATCAAAATGGACCTCTATTATCTTGCCTGTTTAACAATACAAAATCAGACTGAACTAATTTTTGTAGATAATGCCAAGAATGAATTGACCGGTCTCCAAATGCAAAACAAATCTTTGAAAGAAAAAAATACAGTTTTGGCGAAGTTTTTGAAACAGGTGCAGGAAAAACACGCAGTCGAAATGAAAAACATGCAGAGTCAAATAGATGTTCTTACAGACAAATTAAATGTCAAGGTATTGTCATACTTTTTATTTAAACTATTTTTTTCGTATTTCCTATATATATTTTCTCTATAATTATATTTGCCACAGCTGCTCAATATGGACACTGGCAACAATAATATTTTTGGTCAAGTCATTATTGATTATTTTTTGTAATTGCAGAATATATACCTTTCATTTAGCTTATTTTTCAATATAATTTATTTATTTATTTAAATGCACAGAGAAAATAATTAATATGTATGCCTAACAATTATACATTTTTAACACAATAAACGTGATATTTTATTTTTTAGATATTACTTTGCACATTTATAATATTAATATATTTAGTTTGTTATATTATTTATCTTTTTTTTTAATAGGAGACATCTCTCTCTCGAACACAAATCGAAAGATGCTCGAAAAGCGCACGAGGCTCTCATGGTGGAGAAGGATGATAGAATAAAGCAATTGGCAGAAGCATTAGAAGCGGAGCGGTTTGCTAATCGCTTTAACGAATTGGATCAAGAAAACCTGCATTAACAGAGGAGGCCATGAAAGAAAATGTTAGGATACTGAATCTGTCGGATCATTTATATAATGTAAGAAAACAGAACGAATGGTTGCATAATGAAAAAATTAGTATAGAACACAAATTAGAAGAGGCTGTTAACCAAGAGAAACTTAACAAAATATATCAAGAGATTATGGAACAACAAGAAAAAAAAGTTATTGATGAATACTTGGAGATACATGCTAAAGCCGTAGAGAGAGAGAGTGAAGCAAGAAGCACAAATGGAAATAGTACAATTGTCGTATGTAAAATAATTTGTTTTTAAATTATTGCAGACATAATGCTTTCTATATTTTATTTCTTATTTTATAATATTCAATACTTACCTCGTTCTATTTCAGAATGTCTCGAATCTTTTTCTTATAATCCTCTTTTTTTTCTTTTTTCATATTCAAGATCTTTTTCCAACTCGATTATTTTGCTTCTGAAATCTTCGTATTCGTCAGTCAGTTTATTACACAGTTTAATCTGCGTTTGCAATTAATTCTCTAATTTTTCCACATCTTTGTGATGTGATTCAATTAAATTGTATTTACTCTTTAATGTTTTAATTTAATTTTTATGCTCATTTATTAATTGCTCCTTTGTTCCACATACATCTATATACAATTCTTTCACGCGACTTAACG
This sequence comes from Anoplolepis gracilipes, assembly GCF_047496725.1. Lineage (NCBI taxonomy): Eukaryota > Metazoa > Arthropoda > Insecta > Hymenoptera > Formicidae > Anoplolepis > Anoplolepis gracilipes. The sequence goes on from NC_132974.1 coordinate 12,921,083, forward strand.
CTTTTTGCGTTTGCGCCAATTGTACATTGGAAAAATAAAAATTTTATTTGTACATATTCTTGCGATATTTATTAAATAAAGCTTTTATTGAATTATTCAAAAATGTTCAGAAACTATCAAATTAACTTAAGTAGTTATTTATTAAATAATTATATTTATTAAATAAAGCTTTTATTAAATTATTCAAAAATGTTCAGAAACTATCAAATTAACTTAAGTAGTTAATTTGATAGTTTCTGAACATTTTTGGATAATTTAATAAAAGCTTTATTTAATAAATATCACAAGAATATGTATACACAAATGAAATTTTACTCTTATAAGCCGATATATAATTGCAATTTTCAATTTAAAGAAGAAAGACGAACGCCGTCGATACTTCGTTCAAGAGCTATCGTTATAATTACTTAAATATACACATTAAGTGTGTATCACTTAAGACTAAGGATAATGTAGATCTTTGTTATTCAGTCCTGTTGCTTAACGCATTAAAAAATCTTTAATACAATTAAGTCGCGTGAAAGAATTGTATATAGATGTATGTAGAACAAAGGAGCAATTAATAAATAAGCATAAAAATGATATTAAAACATTAAAGAGTAAATACAATTTAATTGAATCACAAAGATGTGGAAAAATTAAAGAATGAATTGCAAACGCAGATTAAACTGTGTAATAAACTGACTGAAGAATACGAAGATTTCAGAAGTAAAATAATCGAGTTGGAAAAAGATCTTGAATGAAAAAAGAAAAAGGGAGGATTATAAGAAAAAGAGGTAAGTATTGAATATTATAAAATAAGAAATAAAATATAGAAAGCATTATGTCTACAATAATTTAAAAAAAAATTATTTTAATTAAATCAATATTCCATTTCAAGTAAAAGAAGCGAGAGATAAAGTAAGAAATAAAGAGGGTAAGGAAGTGATAAAGAGGGAAAATTAAAATATTAAGAAAAACGTTAATTTTCACTCCATGCAGGAAATTAAAGTACTGTTCTAATATAATTCTTTCTCATCTCTCTATCAAAGTTTATCTTTGAATATTAGGAATTCGTTTACATTTTATACACATGTTGTGCTAGAAAAGATAATCAGATAATCTCTATTAGGATTGTACAAAGTATATCATTTTTACAATATAGGATTTTACATATAAAAATTCTTGTAACTAAACGAAAAATCTGAATTGTATTAAAGATTTTTTAATGCGTTAAGCAGCAGGACTGAATAACAAAGATCAACATTATTTTTAGTCATAAGTGATACACACTTAATGTGTATATTTAAGTAACTATAACGATAGCTCTCGAACAAAGTATCGACGGCGTTCGTCTTTCTTCTTTAAATTGAAAATTGCAATTATATATCGACTTATATGAATATAATATAAATTAAATAAAATTTTGTATATCTCTATATGTGAAGATTTTGATAAGATTGTTCGATACATCGCGTACACCGTATGTTTAAATAGGCAACATTAATTTATCAATATTATCACTATATAGAGAAGAATATAGAAAAGTATTATTAATATTAGTTATTGTATTTTTGTACATGTAGAGTGAATTAATTTATTTTTTGTAATAAAGAATTTATGTCACTGTCGAAATGCGTTGTTAGATTATTATTTTTTACCTTATTCTCCGCGATAATAATTACAATCTCTGATGCATGAAATAAATATAAAAGATAAACTAATACAACATTGTAATCGGCTAATGAATGCCTGTTGTTACTAAAAAAATGTTATGATAAAAGTGTGTTAAAAATTATATCGAGAAACAGATAATATGTACGTTTAATGATAACATTCACGAGGGTTTACCTTGAACCCTCGAAGCGAATCGATCGAGTTATTTATGTCGCACGCCATTCATTTCTTGGTGGGGACTGGTTGCAGGGCGTTAGCATTTCCTCATGGACTTCACCATGACGACGACGATGTCGGGCCAGGTTGCATTGATTCTCCCGGCCGAGTCGGCAGGTAGTAATGGCCGTCGAAGCGGCCAGCACGTCGTTATCTTCGACATCGTTCTTTCCTTCAACATCTGGTCGCGAACTCTCTACCTTCAGGATCAAGCTGCTTACGTTCGGCTGATGATTCGATCGATAATTAAGAAAGGTGATTAATAACGAAGACCTTGACAGAGAGAATATCGGATAACAGATCTCTAACTTTGATATTGTATGAATTTTACGAGACAAAAATCTTTTAATTTTTCAAAAGCAATTAAGATATATATTTAAAAAAAAAAACATTTGTAAATAGAAAGAGAAAATAAGATTAATCTACATTAATTGCATTTAAATGATATAATTTTTAATGTACTTTTGCAAAGTTATACAAATATACTCAATCTGCAAATTTCATTGTCATACCAATTTAAAAAGTTAGTATAATTCATTTTTCACAATCTTGAGTTTTATTTTTATCATTTCCGAGAGTTTTTAGACATCCTATACGTTTGCGTGTCTTATTGTATTAAATTACAGTAGCTATAGGACTTTATTGTACGATTCCATTACGTTATATGATTCTATCGGTATTATTTGACACCGTTAAGATTATTTAAACTATGTATATTAAACACATTTTTTACTTGTTTTATTAATTTTATTATTATTCTTTTATTATTATTAACATCAAGATAATGAATTAATAATTAAATCAATTTGAGGAAACAAATATAAGAAGAGCTAAAATATTAACAGTTAGATTTATTAGTAGCTCTAAAATATTTATCATATAAAACTATTAAAAAATATAATATCCCTCTTTTTATCAATGTTAATTAAATTAAATTAATTTAATTTATTTTATTAAAAATATTTATAACATAATTAGTCAAACTTATCAAAAGTTACAGACAGTACATATTATACATATAGTACTCTAAATAATGTTCAAGAATATACTTCCCGTTTATTAAAATATTATTAATATTATACTGTTATTTATATTATTATATCGTACAATTCAGGAAACTATGACGGAGCATAGAGGCACGTCCTTCTTCCATTCGTGCGTGAAGATGCCGGTAGATCCTTGCAGCAGACAACCAACTCCCTCGTACGAACGTCCTCGGGCGTCCTCAACGAGGAGTCAAAGGTCGGAGAAGATAAAAAAGATCAACTTTGCCGAAAACGAACCACCAACCGTGGTTGCTGAGGACTCGGAGTCGTCGAGTCCGCGCGATACCCTGGAGAACTTTCTAGAGTTCATGAAGAGCATACCAGACTACGGACAGATTCACCATCTGTCGAACGAGCAGTTCAAGCAGAGGGTGGAGTATCTGAGAAGGAAGCAACGGCTGCTTCTCCAGAATTTGAGGAATTCACTGGACGATTTGGCAGAAAAACCGCCGTCGCGATTGTCGATAACAAGAAAAAACGAGAATTCGAAGTCGAAGGATGTCAAACCGGATATCGCTGGTGATCTCAAGTTGAATGGCAAGAAATGCTATCTCGAAGAGTCCAGGACCAGCAGCCCGATACTGTTTCCGTCCGGTACTTTTGCTGGTCTTGCCGAAGATCAAGATTTACTAACATACAGGTGATGTATTAATTATCAAATAAAATGCAAAGAAAGCAATTGTTAAAAATCTTAATGTACGCAAGCATATTTTTAAGTATATATTTAAATATATATATATATATATATATATATATACTATATAATTACGTCTATATTTTCTTTCTCTTACTCTATATTCTCTTAATTTAATTTATACAAAAAGTATGTGTTTTGAAATTTTTAAGAAAAAAGTATATGAATGTATTTTAGTTATATACTTTTAATTTTATTTATTCTATTAAGATTTTTTCGATACAATTTTACTTTATTTGTTGAATTATCATTGTTTATCAAACAATGATAATTTAACAACACAATAATTCAAGATAAAATAATAATAATAAAATAATACTAAAATAAATATAATATAAAATAAAATAAAATAATAATAAAATAAATATAAGATAAAATAAGAATAATAAAATAATTCAAGATAAAATAAAATAATACAAGACTTTCAAATTCCAGATGCAGGGACAAGGACAAGGAGGCGAAAACGATGCGCAACAAAGAGATATTCGCAGCTAATAAGAGTTGGAGTACATGGAGCGGATCAAAAAGTGATGACAGCGTAGATAGTGACGGCGAAGATAGTATCGAGACGAAGAGTTTGCCACCTGACAGCTCGAAAGAATGGCACCCTACGTTGCCCAAACCATTTAGCTTCACATTGAGGTGCATACTCGAGAGAAAGATAGAGAGAAAGAGAGAGAGAGAATGATAAAATTTTTTAAAAATTATCTAAAAATATTTGTATTTAAAAATAATTGTTTAAAAATAATTTATTTAATAAACGCGGCTTTCAAGTTTTATTTTTGCCTCAATATATTAACGTATATATTAATTTTTATTCCTCTAATTTAATCTTTACATTTTTTACTTTATTTCTCATATGTGCATAATACATTTTTTCATTTCCTGCTTGTGGTTATTCATATGAATCATATAAAGTATTTTGCTCTATTTCAGGGAAGAAGCGGAAAAATACATGACGGAAATAGAGGCTGAGCGCATGAATCAGGATAACGGGAAGAAGAGTCCTTCGAAGAAACGACGCGTCAGACCGATTCCTATCACGTCCAAAATACCACTCTATGATAAACTGATGGCCGAGAAAGAAGAAAGGTCAGCCATGTAACACTCTTGTTTTAATATGAAAAAAAAAAAACACATAAAATGACTCTTCTCGAATTTAATATCGTATCTATTTTGTCAACTCTACTTAATTCTGAAAATTTAATTAATACTTTAATATTTTTATATATTTTGCATGTGTATAATATTTATAAAAATAAAACTAAAAATAAAAATATAAATATTTCTTCATTTTAATTCTCAAATAGTGTTAAAGTTGACTTAATTGCTGATTTATAACTCTCATTAATTATTCATTATCTGTCAAAATATGAATTCACTTGTCATAATTTCAAATGAATTAATAATTAATATTTAATATTAATAGAACAATGAATATTAGATTGAATCGATGTATTTCTGGTTTCCAGGAGTCGTATCGTACGCGAGGAAAGCGTCCTGAATCTGTTGTCGCAGATGCGACCTTTCAAGCTGGAGTGCGACCGCCGTGCCTGGCGATCCCTGGCAAGGTCTAGTCCCGAACTTCGCTCGAGTAAAAGCAGTTCTTCACGCTTCAAGGCCAAACCAGTGCCGAGAAACTTGTTCGGCACCGAGGTATACGATCGCATGCTCGAAGACGAGTATTACAGGTCAGTTTCGACTGAATTTTTCATTTTTTTTCTATTCAGAAAAGAAATTAACTCGACATTTTACGCGCTCTTTTTGCTTTTTTTCTTTCTCTCTTTCTCTTAATACAAACATTTTGAAGAAGGTGAAATCGCACCGTTATTTAAGTCGAATGACCGGAAAATATTGCCTACCCTTTCGGGTCGTCAACATATAATCCTGGATTTACAGACAGGATAAAAATTTTATGATACAAGATTCAAACAGTTGGGATGAGTTGTTTAGAATCCATCTTTTTGAAGGAATTTTTAAACGGCTTAGCAGGATTACTCGAGGACTCTTCGAGAGTTAATGAGACGATTAGATTTAGATTGTAAAGATTTCGCGCGCGATTCCAGACAGCTAAAGAAAAGGGTGAGGGCCGCCGAGCTGCTGAAATCCTCTTCCTTGCCGCCGTCGATGGCGAGACGCGAGCGTGTCAGGTCCGCGTGTGCACATTTGCAGGAAGTAGCATCCAATAAGGACGACGAAGAGTCCGTCATTCCAACGACGATAACGACGATGACGACGACGACGCCGTCCGACAGAGCCAGATCCGCGATGACGTCCGCGTTGTCCTCGCGCGGAAATAATCTGGCCGCGATCCTGAGATGTCAGGCTTCACGGTACGATTTATATATTCGAGATCTTAATAAAAAAAATACATTTTAAAATTAATATTACCTAAAGAGATATTAAAGAATTAATTTGAAGATATTATAAAACATCAAAGACTTATTATTGTCGTTTATTAATTGTAAACGAAAATTAACACGTCCCAGAAGAGCAATTAATTAAGGAAATGCATATTATTTCGCGATTAATTTTAAATAAATTTTATTTTGACAGAGTTTCCTGATTTTAATTTAGAAAATAAATAAGAAAATAGCATAGAATTTTGTAAGGAAAATTATTGATAAACGGAATATTTTTAATTCCGCACAGAAAGCAGAGATATTACTTTGACGTAATGTAAAGGCACATAAATTTTTCATACGACAACATTTTTTTCCGAACGTATAAGTTTAATTTTTCAAATACCGATCGCATATTTCTAATTGCTTTAATCAGAGGGGAATTCACACGCGTAAATGACGATCGCAAACTCGTCGCAGAGAGAAACTGGAGCGCGAAATACGAGAACGAATGGAGGAGAAACGACGGGAGCAGATACTGAAGTTCAGGGAGACGCTGATCGGTCGGAAACCCGCGTGGAGGGCCCTGAGATCGGCCGCGAGGTACGCTGAATCTATACATCTAAACGTCCCAACTTTCCCGATCAGACATTGATGCAATGTCGCGTGCAAAAACAAGGCACGAGCACGACAGGGACCTGGACATACGGACGTCCCTTCGTCGCGACGAGGCGCGGGAGCAGGCCGAGCGTCATCGCCTGCAGATGGAGATGATGCTGGACCGCGTGACGCAAATACCAACTCTGTTCGAACGGCATTCCCAGGTATGAGGCGTTCTTTGCGAACGTCATCGCAGAAAAAAAATCTTACTTCCCGGATCGAGGAAATAAATCAAATATTCATTAATTATTTTCTCTCGCAAGAAAACATATATTTAATGCAGGCATTTTATTTGTGTACTTTACGCACATTAATATATTCAGAAAGAATAATGTTAGTATATTTTTATTAATTACTTTGTTATTTTATTAAATTTAAAATCAAAAATAGAAAATATATATGCACATATTTTTTCTTTTTTTTAATTTATGGTCATGTGTGTAATTTTTAACGAAAAGCGATAAGAATTTAATAATAGTATTGACTATATATGCTAGACATTTACAGAGCTTGTAGATCTTCAGAAGTATCGTGTAAACTACGCTTTACGCGATAAATTTTACAGAGCTTCCAGTCACTTGCGATGGTACAGCAACAAAAAGCTTCTCCGAAGAACATCCGCAAAAAGAAGAAGAAGAAGAAAAAGCAGCAGCAACCGCTAAAGAGGCCTATATCGAGCAGTCTAGATTCATACATGAGTTTTGTCAGCAACTATAGACCAAATTCAGGATCGTTGACCAGCTCTTCCGGTACTCTAATCTCTTCAAGCCAATCATCATCGCATGATTCCTCCGATAAGTCAGCGGCCAAGTCGGAAGGCTCGACGTCGAAGAGAAAGGCTGATCGCGGTCCACTCAAGGTGTCGATCAACGAAACAGCGGAATTGATCGAGGATCGTAATGAAAAGTTGACAAGCAGCGACGAACGGTCTCGCAGCGAGGACCACGAGGATGCGTTGTAAAACGACGACAACGTCAACGCCGAAGAGTAAACTAATCTGATATCTTTAATTCTTCTAAAGGTATTCTGAATTTTAAATTTATATACATTTGATTATAATATATAATTAGTAGTATACATTATATGAGATAAAATTATATAAGAGCTTTGAATTGAAAATTCGCTTACTTAAAATTAATAATTACGAAGAAAGATAATTTATCTTTTTTTAATATGCTTATCTATTTTGCATTACTATATATGTATAATATATATCTTTCTTAAATTACCTTCTTTAACATATCTTTTTTTTTTAATTTATAAAATTATTTATAAGAATTCAAAAATTATTAATAATTTATAATTAAATGTCTGATATTCTTGTGAAAGACAAATGGTTCTAAATCGATTAAAAAGAAATTATTTGGAATAAAAATGATAGTGTGGTGATAATTTCGGGAAATTTGTGGGAAATTTTGTGAGCTATTGTGGCTGACAAAGAACCCATTTCATACAACATAAGCAACACATTTTTTTATGAAAAAAACGATATATTATAAAGAGTACAAACAACATGACATATTAACATATAAGTCGTAAATATGTATATCAGTTCAGCACAAAAAATAAAATGTCTATTACTCCTTAGCAAGTAGACTTTTCTTTCTTTCTCTCTTTTTCCTCTTTTCATCCAAGACGTTCATCACTCGAAAAGTATGGCATATCTTGAATTATATTTAGCTATCGAAATTTCACAAAATTTTAAATGGAATAAAATTCCATCGGTAGTAACATAATTTTTAGTCTAAAAAAAAAGATAATATAAAATAATGAATAAAAAAATAATGATTAATTACTTAAATTATTACTTAAAATTAAAAACATCAATCAATAGAAATGTTCATGTTTTATAAACATTAAATCGCTTATTTTTTCGAGCGTTAAAGTTTTATTCTTCTCTCTGACCGTTGCTTATATTTGTTCTGTCAATTTTCTGAAATCAATCTTATTTATTAGTATCATTCCGTAGAGTTTTAATTCCCATTTGCGTCGTAATCCAAATCAATGCACGGCGAATCAGAAATACAAGATGAAAGACGCATTTTCGGGATGCTCGGAAGAAAATCGAAAATGTCTCTATTGGGGTAGATTTTTAGATATTTTTTGACACGACAAAAATCACGCTCGACCTCAGTCCGCCATCGTGTCAAGGATCCAGTCCATGTAATAAGCGACCCTGGTGTAGACACCCGGGATGCCCGCAGTCCCGCAGTCTCTCACCCCGTAACTTACAACACCATGTTGAATGGTACGTATCGTGTTGCCGTTGTATATCCCGAGGGCTTGCAGGGGTCCACCACTGTCACCGAAGCAGGAATCTACGTCGCGCAAACCACCGGCGCACAATTGCTTGTACCAAATCTCCGTCGATCGCTTGTACGCCTCCTTGCACTGCTCGTTGGTCACCAGCGGCAGCTTTGCCTGGAGAAGGTCCTGACTACGCGGGCCCAATTCCGTCGCGCCCCACCCGGTTACTATCAACTATCGATCAGAAACGAGAAGATTCAAAATGAAGAAAGAAAAAATCGGTCTTTAAAAAAAAAATTAGAAAATAAACTTCCAAACTCTGGAACACATTTTTTTTTAGAAGAAAAAATGTTTTTTTCTTGAAAAAAAGATCGATGAAGAAAGCCAAGTTGAAAAAGAAGACATCCCTTTCTGTATGTTATTTCAATATTATTTTTGTTTTTAGTTACGAATATAATTATATAGTTTTTAATTACGAGTTATAAATTTGAAACAGAATGAAAATGTGGCTTGCCTTCCTTTCTGGCTTTTAACGTTTTTTAGTTTAACTAGAAATTGGAAAATAAACTTCTGAATTCTGGAATACATTTCTTTAGGAGAAAAGATGTTTTTTTCTTGAAAAAAAAGATTGATGAAGAAAGTCAAGTTGAAAAAGAAGACATCCCTTTCTGTATGTTATTTTAGTATTATTTTTGTTTTTAGTTACGAATATAATTATATAGTTTTTAATTACGAGTTATAAATTTGAAACAGAATGAAAATATGGTTTGTCTTTCTTGCCTTTAATTTGTTTTAGTTTAACAAGAAAAGTTGCGTATGATGCATCATTACACAAATATGAACGGAAAACTATTAATGAGTAGAAAATAATGCAATCAGAAAGCAAAAAATCTTTGAATTTGATTAAAAAATTAATTAATATAAATTAATATTAATTTATTATTAATAAATTAATTAATATGGTTACAATTAAAAATGTATCAAAAGAATTCTCACCTTTTTCTGATTTACCGTTGTCCCAGAGCCGAATGGTAAACAAATCGGTTTGACATTCAAAGGCCTGAAGTCTATAGAATCGTTCAATCTAATGAGCGCGATATCATTTTGCAGTTTCGTTCGCGTATACTCGGGATGATAGACGACACTTTCCACAGAGAAATCCTGATACCTCTCAGCACACTGGACCTCAAGTCCGTCCTCGTCGTAATCGCAATCGCGTTCCTTGCTTATATCGTGATCTCCCACCCTGACGCCTATCAGCGATCTGATCTCTGAAATATGACAGGTGTGATTGTATAAAGGATTGCATTGATTTATCAATAAAAAACGAATAAATACTTGTATATATTATTATAAATAAATAAATATGTTATGAGGGCAATAAACAATTTAAAATTTTTTTTTTTGGAAATTTCACTCTCTTTAAATTAAATTTTTTTATAAATATTTGTAGTTGTTAAACATTTAAATTTTTTCTATAAGAATTTCTTTCTTTACCTGATGGAAGCTGAGTGACGCAATGAGCGGCGGTGAGGATGTATCGTCTGGAGATGATTGTGCCGCCGCAACGGAACTCCGCGTTCGGTTTTCCGGTATCGTACGCGATTAATGCCATCCACGGGTACTCGAAGACTCCGGTCTTGTTACCGCCGATCACCCTCTGCTGGGTGACTGGTCCGCAATTTTGATGATCCAATAGACGTAGATTCGGATGGTTCGTAACATCTGGAGGAGGGGAAACGTCGGTTTCCTGTTGCACTGTAACTTTTGGCGTTGTTGGTCGTGTTGGTCGTTGTGTTGGTCGTGTAATCTGTTCCTAAAAATATATATTTATTAAATAAAATAGAATATCATAAATAATATAAATAATATAAAATAGAATATCATAAATAATATAAATAAATAATACACATGTGCGCATTTAAATTTAATTTATTTTGCATTTATTTTCATGTTAATTACACACTCACATCTGTTATTATTGCGATTTTATGATTCGGAAAGTTTTATAGGAAGTTTAAATTTCTCTCAAAATAAATTAAGGAATGAAGCGTAGAAATTTGTAGTTGGTTATCTTATTTGAAAAAGCCTTCTTCGAAGCCAAAGCAGGAGGAACTTTAATTACAATGTTATTTTTTATTTTATTGTATAGTTTATTTTTACCCGGAATATTAACAGAATTTTTTATTCAGATTTTAACGAGTGTGGAACTTAAACAGTGATATTCCCTACTAGAATACAACGAGATCGGAATATAAAACGGAAAAGGCAAGGTCAAAGAAACCTGTTTCTGCGTATTTTAGAAGACTATCAAACGTGATCTGTAGAATGGTGACATCGTCATGTTAATAATTCTACAGCGCAACGTGTATGTATAATTTATCATATCACATACACATAAGAAGTAAAGAGATAGAGATTTATTCAAAATACATTAATGCTTCTGATAAAGTATGTCAACATCTCTAACATAATTAAAAGAAGGATCGGTTCACTCGTAAATAATTTTCTGATATATCATAAATATTTATATCATGAAAATTAAAGAGCCCTAAATCAAAAGCGAATAAAGGATTCTGAATTTCATTAATACAAAAATTACTATGATAATTTATTTGTCTGAAATGTGTATTTTGCCTGTAATTGTTGCTCCCAAATGACCTCGATTTATTCTACTTTTTTTACGATTTATTTCAATTCAACTTTAAATTTAATTTAATTTTACATGTTACTAATGTTAACTTTCTTAAATTTTAGTTTAAATTGACTTTACTTTATATTAGTACATTTAATTGATTTAATAAAATTTAATTAATTTAATGATTTAATCATTACCTGGTTCTCGCAACAAACCATTGGGTCATTGCCATCGAAGCCGCATTGTGCATCTCTGAGCATCTGCAAAATCTCAGACGAAAGTGGTCTCGGACTATCCTTCAGGATTGTTATAATCTTTGAACAGGTACGGATGTTAATGCAAGTGAAACGACTGTCCGAGCATTGATTCTCTACAAAAGTAAGTCATTTTTTATATTAATCGAAAAATTTTGGAAATTAAATAGCATCTTTTAAATATAAAATTCAAGCTCTTTATTTAAAAGATATCTACATATTCTAAAATATATCATTTCTAATGTCTCAATTTAATGAAATTAAAATTGATGTAAAGATCAAAGGTGCATTTGATATGTCGCTGCATGTGTCAGATTGATGCAAAATGCATTCAACAATTTGTTAGAACTTTATTAAAAATATGAAAAGATTGATTAAATCTTTTTTCAAATAGCAATGTCCTGTAACAAAATTACTCACGTGCATTGATAACTGTTATAGCGAAGTAAAGGACGAACAATTTGATGGATATCATGATTATTTTTGTAGTATCTACTTCTTGTAGTTATTATTCTTCCTGTAAGTCCGTCTCTCTCTTTCTCTCACGACTTAAGCAAGCCAGAGATTTTTCCGTTTCACTCCGAAGGTTATCGGGAAATACTCTTTGAATAAAAAACTCGCATTCCGTGTTAGAGAATGCGATAGTCTCACTCACTGTTTGGTTCGCACTGATCTGTAGCTTCGAGGTTGCACAAAGTCACGCAGCAGCACAAGTCAATTCGGAATCGGAGTAGAACCAACACTCATGGATGCATCGACGAGAATCGTGAGCGACTAAGTTTCTCCCCTACCTGCCGAGTCTAATAAATCTGGATGGTGAAAATTGGTGGGGACGATTGTCCCGATGAACTGTTGTGATTCGCTGCCGATTAGAGAGTTGTATCGCCATTCACGGTTCGCATAATTTCGCGAAAACGCATGAATTTTCCTTAAAATTAAATATAAGTTCTTCAATCGTCTTTTTACATATCATTCAAAGTTTGAATTTGTTGTAATATAAATTGACGTTACACTGCCATGAGACATTGATGCTTTACATTCTATTGAAGACAGTATTATTATGAATATATATATATATATATATATATATATATATATATAAAATTTATATTTTTTTGATTAAATTTGGAGACGGTCTGATTGAAGGAAAAATTTGGTGATTTTAGTTTACAGTCGTAGCAATTTTTTATTTTATATACTGCGTATTATTTAATATTTATATTATTACATTATATACTTTTATGTTATTTACTTTAAAATTTTTATCATAAATTAATATGTAAAATTCTTATTATTTAAAAATCACATATATTTTTGTATCTCTCATTATATAATTGAAAAATTGTGCAATCAACTTTGATTTTATTGGCTACACATTTTTTCATTAATAATTTCAGGAATTGTGCTATCATTAAAGTTTTAAATAAATCATTAAAAGTCGCTACATATAAAAATCTAAATATATATATTCATATAAACTGATCTTAATTAATCGACATAATTTCACGAAAAAGAAATAATTACATTTATAAAAAATCAAAATGAAAAGATAGATTAGGATTCCTCTTTTCGGAAGGAAATTAATGTCGTCTATAAATAAGATTGAAATAATAAAGATAAAGGAAAATCACAGGAATTTTATTTGAAGAGGTAAAACCCAACCGGAAATAGAATGAGTAAAAGGAAATGTGATAAAAGGAAAAGGAAAAGGAAATCTCCGGTTGAACATTAGAATATTACATTTTTACGATAACCTGTTTAATTGACTAATTTTAGCTAAAAAGAGTGAATATCTTTAGTTAATTTTTTTAGTTAAATTTTACAGTGTTGCAAACTTTATTTTTATCTCCGATTCTGGTTCTTATTTGATTTCTTTCTTCTTTCTCTTCTTTAATGGCTATTTGTTTTCAATTCGGACTATGTTTTACTCTTCCTTTTCTTTATGTTTCTTTTGTAAATAAATCCTTTTATTATGTCTGTTGAAACCTTTGAGCTCTACACAATCATATTTATGTTTTTTTTCAGCTTTCAATACTGCTTTAATATTATTTTAGTACGAATATGCATTAAAAAAATATAAAAATTTGTTGATAAATTCACGTATTAAAGTCGCCCACAAGCGTGAGATACTCTTTATTCTAAATATAATAAAATAATAATAATATAATAATAAAAATAATATAATAATATAATAATAAAAATATAATAATAATATAAAAAAAATTATTGTACAAATCAAATGAATATTAAGTGTCAAAATAATATACATAATTAATAACTAATATAGAAAAAAAGTAATAAAGAAATACAAAAGAAGATTTAAAAAAACAGTTTATTATGACTTCATAAAATATACTATAATCTGTTTAAACATTATTTTTGTTTGAAAAATGATAAATTCAAATGATTTCGCAATAAATGAACCGAGAATCGGTGACGCGAATCATGTAATCGCCGGAAATTCCCAGAACATTGCCACGCGATCGAAGGCACATTGTGCGTTATTCTGTCGACTGTACGAACTACTTAATTTTAATCACTATTCATGTTCGAGGAAAGTGAACTGATAATGTCAATATTTTCCTCTATTTATTTGTCATGCATCAAAAATAATACAATCTTCTAGCTCGTTATCACAATCTATAGCTAAAAAAAGATATGGAACACGATTATCCGCGAAGATTCTGTTGATGTCAAAATACATATCTTGTTATTAAAAAAACTTAATTATATAAAACTTCTTGATGCTAATTTTTAAAAAATGATTAACGACTATTAAACACTGAATTCTTGAACTTTACTTCTTTGTAATCATTAAATTTGAAAAAATTTATTTCTTCTTCTTAAAAAAAGATATAAGTTTTAAAATATTTAAAATTATTTAAAACATATCTGTAAATAAAAATAATATTGAAAATTAAAAAAACATTAATTAAAATAAAACAATTATTTAAAATGTTTTTATACAAATATTTCTTAATAATATTATATTAATATAAAATATATAAATAATATACAAAACATATAATATATAATATATAAATGATATGTTTTGGCATATATTAATTAACATACTCTCTTTATCTGAATCTTTCCGGCAACTATGCCTTAATCACTGACATTAAGTTAAAATGTAGTATTAATTCGCGTTATCGTATGAAGACCTTGAAAATTTGCGTAGTGTAAAGATTATTATAATGCCTTGCATTAATAGGTCAATTTAACAACTTGTGCACGTTGATAACCCCGAGGCAAATATTGAATATACGTAATCGGCAACATAATTTTTCGCAACAATATTAACTGTAAATTTTTGTTGTTTTTCTTGAAAGAAAATGTAATCACATCAGAAAATCAATGTTAATTTATTTTACATCAGATAAAAAAAATCGTCTTGATAGAAAACAAATATTACAGGTAATATCGCAATCAACTGATATTGGTAAACATTTTTACGTGAAATACATCAAAGATCTGACATTTCATAGTTATATGCATACAACGTGCGTCGAAAATTGTGTCTCAAAAATAAAAAACATTTCATTCTATTTGCGTTTGCAAGAATTGCGTTTGCAGAATTATTTCCATCACGATTTTTGGTACACTCTGTATAAGCATAATAATAAATATGAGAAAAACGTAATTGAAATAATAATTAATGTAAAATTTATATAATATAATAAAAATATGTGAGAAAGAAAACAGTAAAACTTGATTATTAATACAATACATTTTTAGAAAAAAATTTTATTTATTTTTATTAAAGCACCACTGTTAAAAAAACTTTAAAAACGTTTATTTCAGTATTGTATACACTGATGTTCTTACTGTTAGACCAAACTAAAACAATCTTATAATATCGATATATTAAATATTAATATTGCAAAATTTGTTCTTAATCTATACAATAAACTGCACTTTATTTAAATAAAACATAAAAGTATTTGATAACGTTGTTATAAATACATATATACTATTATAAATGCAAACAAAATGAGCAATTAACATCATTTAGCTATAATTCTTTTCTAATATTGAATATATTTATTATATTATACAGACTAATTACAGTCAAAGCATTAACTCTTGACGTTAATTTTAATACAGAAAAAAGGTATAAACTTTGGATTATTATACACTTACAATATCGAGTAATATTAAATCTTATTACTGCGTAACTTATAACGATTAAGAATTTGTTCTGACGCATTTCTCCGCATTAATTTTGTCAAAGAAATGAATATAATTATTATTACTATATTTTAAGGCAAAAATGAATATTTGTTGAGCTTTAATTAATAATTATTAACGCAACTTTACAAAATGTAATACGTTAGTTTTTATATTTTAATTCTCTAAATTCAATCTTTTGAAAGAGTCTTTGGAACGATATTCAGAGAGATGACTTTCTTTATTTATATTAGGACTTTAATTTATTAATGATCTATAAATTGAAGTCTATCATCCTGGTGTTAAACGCCGAGCCATCTCTGTTTGCGCGTAGACTAATGGTTCAAAGGCTACGATATCTTTAAGATATTCTTTCAATATTCTAGAAAAGAAATTGTTCAAGGGAAAAATATTAAGAATTAAATAAATTTTAATTCATTATAAATTTTCAATTATTGTTCTTAAACTAAAATCGACAATTGTTAGTACATTTTAAGAAAGCTACTTACGCATATTAATACTGACGATCAGCAATAGCAGCAACTTTAAGAACATCAAAGTCGACGTCTCGGCATCCTCGATGAATTAATCAACTTTACTATTATCAACAAAGTTCCGAGAGACAATCACAGAGCAATTTGACAGCGAGGACTTGCTCGGTTTCACACAATTCCTTCCATTTTATGTCTTCGTGCCGAAGGTCAGAACAACTAACAATAGTGTTTATGATAATGACCAAAGCCAAGGTCAACAACTATCTATTACCACTATACGATATACACTGTCAACAAGCTTCGAGTATTCCAGTAACATTTTAGAGATTTATGATTAACTCTGTATATTTCCAATACTATTGTCGCATATATTTGTCATAGTCACGAATCCGCTTCCGCGGAACAATGATTTATTTCTTCAACAGATTTAATTAAAAAAAAAAAAGAATTCAGATGCGATCTAAACGAAGCACCTCGACTTCTTGATGTTGTATTCAATATTAATATATGACGCGAACCTCATCTAAAGAATCAGATATTGCGATTGCAATTTGCACGAAGATATTTTGTGATATTTTTAATTTAAATAAACGTCTTATTAAAATTTATGTTATTAAATTATTATTACGTTATTAAACTTTATGTTATTTAAATTTATTTTGCATTTAAATCGATTTAAATCGAAATTTGGATTGAAATAAATTCCAATAGAATTTGATACCACGTTCTATTTATATCTATATATGATAAACTACTCAATTATCTCCATAACTAAATGATTAGATGATGGCAGATTTAGCAAAAGTTTCTACGAAGTTATTAGTTTCTTACTAAATGTGATTTCTACAATCGACTTTTGATGATTATTTCCGAGAGATCAGATGCTTGCAAACTGAGAAATCTTCCATTTTTTTTATGTCTATAGTCTCTATTGAAATATAGATATAGATTTCTTGCAACAAAATCGCAATCAGTCAGTCATTGTATTAAGGATCCAGTCCAAGTAATAAGTGACTCTGGTGTAGACTCCCGGGATGCCTACAGTACCACAGTTGCTCACCCCGTAACTAACCACGCCATATTGAATGGTCCGTATTTTGTTGCCGTTGTATATGCCTTGGGCTTGCAAAGGTCCGCCACTGTCACCGAAGCAGGAACCTATATTGCGCATACCACCGGCGCACAATTGTTTGTGCCAAATCTGTGTCATCCGTCTATATACTTCCTTGCACTGATCGTTGACCATCAGCGGCAGCCTCGCCTGAAGAAGGTCCTGACTGTATAGGCTCGATTCCTTGGCCAAATCCCAGCCAGTCACTATCGCCTAGAAAAAAGATTTGAAATATAAAATCGGGAGAAAAAATCGATTCTGAAAAAATTAAATTTCTGAATTGGAATAATTTTTTTAGTAGCGAAGGAAAAACGCTTTTTTTCAAAAAAATCGAAAAATTCAATTTCAAAAAAAGAGCTCCTCTTATTATTTAAATATTATTTTTGTTTTTAATCACAAATATAGAACATAAATAGATTTGGAATAGAATAAATGTACATATATAGCTTCCTTTCTTTCTTGCTTTTAATTTTCAGCTTAATTAGAAAATTTGTACTTGCAGTGTCATAAAATATCTAAAGATGAGCGTAAATCAAAGTGTAAAGTTTTAGAATAAAATAATTGTTAGAAAGTTAAAAAACTTTTAATTTGATTGATTTTAGTTTAATATGCATACAACGAAAGCAATTAAATTAAAAATTTTCTCACCCGTTTTTTATTTATTGCCGTTGCCGCAGAGCCGAATGGCAGGCAAATTGGTTTGACATTCAAAGGCCTGAAATCTATAAAACCGTTCAATCTAATGAGCGCGATATCATTTTGAAGATTCGTTGGCGTATACTCGGGATGATAGACAAAACTTTCCACACCGAAATCCTGATATTTCTCAGCGCACTGGATCTCAAGTCCCTTCTCGTCGTAATCGCAATCACGTTCTTTACTTATATCGTGATCACCCACCCTGACGCCTACCAACAATCTGATCTCTGAAATATGACAGTTGTGATTGTATAAAAAAAAAAGATTGCTTTGATTTATAAATAAGAAACCAATAAATATTTATGTCGAGGACAATAAACAGTTTCAAATATTTCTTCTGAAAAATTTTACTTCTTATTTTAAACTATATATATATATATATGATTTTTTTAAATAAATATATATATATAATACATAGAACACATTTAAATTTTTAAAAATTAAAATATAAAAAATATATATATATATATATTTTTTATATTTTAATTTTTAAAAATTTAAATGTGTTCTATAAGAGTTTCTCTCTTTACCTGATTGAAGTTGCGTGACGCAATGAGCGGCGGTGAGGATATATCGTCTGGAAATGATTGTACCGCCGCATTTGAATTCCGCATGTGGCTTCCCGGTATTGTACGCGATTAATGCCATCCACGGGTACTCGAAGACTCCGGTCTTGTTACCGCCGATCACCCTTTGCTGGGTGACTGGTCCGCAATTTTCATGATCTAATAGACGTAAGTGCGGATGATTCGTAACATCTGGAGGAGAGGAATTCGTTTCCAGTTCCACGTGGGCATTTGTCATTGTTGGTACTATTGCTTGTCGTGTTCGTAGAGTAATCTGTTCCTAAAGATTTATATTTAACATTATAAATAATATATATAAACAATACACACATATGTACGCGCTCACATTTTAATTTATTTTACATGTATTTTAACTTATTTTGCATTTACGGGAAACCATGAAGGGCATGTAGAGCCAAGCGCCAGATGAAGGAGAGCAAATAAAAGATCATCATAAATAATGTCTGACACGGTCGTGTACGTTTTGTCTCGCGTGCTCACAGTTTGTAAAGAGTCCCTCTGGTTTTTTCTTCTATTTTCTTTTTTTTTTGTTGTCGCCTTTATAGAATTGACCTCGAGAGTACATTTGAGCATGCACTATTACTTTTAATTATATAGTGCGAAACCATTGAGGGACTCAGCGTTATAATTTGATGTAATTGCGAAAGCATGGGCGCCTTTGTAATACTGTAAAAAAAAATTCTTTTTATCACTGAAGATGATCCAAAAATGGATCGAATTGTCTGAAAATAAAATTTGCTTGTTTTACTACAAAACGTTTTTATTTGCGCTCCTCTGGCTCGACATGCCTTTCACGGTTTCCCGTAATTTTAATTTGTGAGCCTTTAGTCTTTATTGTTTGTATTTTGCATTTATTCTCATGTTAATCATGCATTCACGTCTGTTAAAATTATCAACAATTTTATGATTCGGAAAGTTTTAAATTTCTTTGAAAATAAATTGAGAAATGATGAAATGAAGCGTAGAAATTTTTTTTGTAATTGACTATTTTATTTGAAAAATTCTTCCAGGCCAAAGCAGGAAGGATTTTGATTACGATACTATTTTTTATTTTATTGCATAGTTTATTTTTGTCCGGAATATTAACAAACTTTTTTATTCAGATATCAACGAGTGTAAAGCTTAAACAGAGGAATTCCCTACTCATCCAATGAGATATAAAAAATCAGGATATAAAAAACTCAAGGTTGGAGAAACTTGTTTCTGTATTCTTTTGAAAGACTATCAAACTGCCTGACGAAATGATGACACATTGTTATGTTAATAATTTGCAACGTGTCATTCTAAATCACACTTTTATTCTTAATCATTCTTCTTAGTTACAATTTATTTCAAATCAACTTTAAATTTAATTTAATTTTACAAGTTACTTAAACAAAAAGTTTACTTTCTTATAATTTAAATTGAATTTACTTTATATAGTAATATATTTAATGAGTTAATTTAATAGAATCATTACCTGGTTCTCGCAACAAACCATCAGGTCGTTGCCATCGAAGCCGCATTGAATTTTTCTGAACGTCCGCAAAAACTCTGACGAAAGTGGTCTTGGACTATTCTTCAGGATTGTTATAATCTTCGCACAATTACGGATGTTAATGCAAGTGGAGCGACTGTCCGAGCATTGATTATCTGCAAACGTAAGTCATTTTTTATATTAATCAAAAAAAATTTTGGAAATTATAGTAGCGTATTATAGTAGCATATCTAATTATAATAGCATCTTTTAAATATAAAATTCAAGTTTTATTTAGAATACTTAAAAGATATTTGTATATGGTAAAATATATCTAATGTCTCAAATTAAATAATTAAAATAAACAAAATAAATAAAAATAAAATAAAATGAAATGATACAAAAATCAAAGGTGCATTTAGTATGTCGCTATACATGTCAGATTGATATAAAATACAATTTGTTGGAACTTTATTTAAAAAATAAGAAAAAATTGATTATAAATCTTTTTTTAAATAGAAACTTTCAACTATTTAACAACAACTATAACAAAACTACTTACATGCATTGGTAGCTGCTATAGCGAAGTAAAAGACGAACAATCCGATGGATATCATAATTATTCTGTAGTATCTACTTCTTGTAAATACTATTATTCTTCCTGTAAATCTCTCTCTTTCTTTCTCTCACGTTGAAACAAGCTGGAGACTTTTTTCCGTTTCACTCCGAAGGTTATCGACAAATGCTCTTTGAATAAGAAACTCGCATTCCTTATTAGAGATAGTCTCACTCACTGTTTGGTCCGCACTTATATGTAGCCTCGAGATTACACTAACTAAGTCATGCAGTAGCACGAGTCAATTCGGGATCGGATTTGAATCGACACTCATGGATTCATTCACGAGTGATCGACTAAGTTTCTCCTCTACCTGCTGAGTCTAATAAATCTTGAATCGTTAAAACTGGTGGGGATGATTATCCCGATGAACTATCGTGATTCGCTGTCGATTAGAGTCATTTCGCTATTTACGGTTTGGATGATTTCGCGGAAACGTATGAGCTTGCTTTAAAATTATA
This sequence comes from Anoplolepis gracilipes, assembly GCF_047496725.1. Classification (NCBI taxonomy): domain Eukaryota; kingdom Metazoa; phylum Arthropoda; class Insecta; order Hymenoptera; family Formicidae; genus Anoplolepis; species Anoplolepis gracilipes. The sequence goes on from NC_132974.1 coordinate 12,942,430, forward strand.
TATAAATTCCGTCATCCTTTTGCATTATTCATTCGATGGTTCCAATTTATAACACAAATTGACGTTACACTGACGTAGGGACATTAGTGCTGCTGATACATTCCATTCAGGATAATAATATTAAGGATATGTATATGTATAGAATTTATATCTTCTCGATTAAATTTGGAGATGTCTTTGATTGAAATACTTGATCAGTTTAGAGAGTCGTAGCAATTTTGTATATTTTACACTGTATATTATTTATATTATTATATATTATATACTTTTATTTTATTTACTTTAAAGCTTTGAAAATTGATATGTGTAACATTTTTAATATATTTAATCCTAAAAATCATAAATATTTTGTACCCTCATTACATGATTAAAAAATAGTGCAGTTCACTTTGATTTTCTTGATTACACATTTATCTCATTAATATTATTTCAAAGAGTTGTACTATTATTAAAATTTTAAATAAATCATAAAAATCAGTATATATATATATATATATATATATAAATCACAATAAATATATTCGTATAAACTGATCTTAATTAATCGGCAAAGTTTCTCGAAAAAGAAGTAACTATATTTATGAAAAGTCAAAACAAAAAGATAGAGTTAGCATTCTTCTTTCCAAAAAAAAATTAATGTCGTCTATAAACAAGATTGAAATAAAAAAGATAAAGAGGAATTTTATCCGAAGAGATTAAATCCAATGACGAAATAGAACGATTGAAAAGACATATAGTTAAAGGAAAATAGGTGTATGAGCACAAAGGCGACATAACAGAAATAAGTCGTAAACGTAAGTAACGCACAAGTTGACGTACCTATGTATGTCGTAGAATTCAACGTGCTAATAGCTCTACGCCATACGTCAAAGCTTGTACGTTACTTACGTCTACGCGTTACTTCTGTTACGTCGTCTTTGTGTTTAGACTCTAAAAAAAAAGCTTGTTGAACATTAGAATGTTATATTTTTCGACAACCTGTTTAATTAATTAATTTTTATTTAAATAATAGGCAGATTTCTCTTTTTCTAGTTAAATTTTGCAGCGTTACGAACTTTAACTTCTTCGATTCTACTTTTACTTTTTTTATTTTTTCTTCTTTCTCTTCTTTAATTTAAAAGATATCTGTTTTTAATTAAGATCAGTTTTTCTTCTTCCCTATGTTCTTTTTTTAAATAAATCCTATATTGCTGTCTGCTGAAATTTTTGAGCTTTAATCATGTTTATATTTTTTTTCACAGACTTAAATACTGCTTTAATATTGTTTTACAACGAGTATAGATTAGAAAAAAGACATTTTTGTTGGTAAATTCGCGTAAGAATGTCGCACATAATCGTGACGATGCCTATTCTAAATATAATAATATAAACAATTTATTATATAAATTGAGTAAATATTAAATAGCATACATGATTAAAATAACTAATTTAGCAAAAAAGTAATGGAAAAATACAAAAAATATTTTAAAAAGTGTCATAAAATGTTATAATTATTTCACGAAATATGCTATCTTTAACGTGTTTAACAATTATCCTCATTCAAAAGATAATAATTCCAAATTATTTCACAATAAATAAATCGAGAATCGATGACGCGAATCTTGTAATCGTCAGAAATTCCTAGAACATAGCTGCGTGATCGAAAGCACATTGTGTATTATTCTGTTGACTGTATGTATGTACGTACAATTTCACTTTTATTACTGTTTATCTTTGAGGAAAGTTAGTTAATAATGTCAGTATTTTCCTTTATTTACTTGTCATTTATCAAAAATAGCACCGTCTTTTAGCTCATTATATGAGTTCTTGAATTTTACTTTCTTGTAATCTCGTAAAACTTGAACAAAATTTGGCAAAAATTGATTTCTTCTTCTTAAAATAAAGTAAAAATTTGAAATATTTAAAAAATATTTAAAAAATATCTATAAAAAACATAATATTGAAAATAATAATAATTAAAACAAAACAATTACTTAAAATATTGTGATACAAATATTTCCTAATGATAATTATATTAATTTTATTTACATATAAAATATATAAATTATATTTTTTCAGCGTATATTAATTGACATATTCTTTTTTTTCTAAATCTTATTCTAGCAACTATGTGTTAATCACTGACATTAGAATGAAGTATTAGTTGGCGTTATCGCATTAAAGCCTTGATTTCAAATTTGCGTAGTGTAAAGATTATTGTAATGCCTTGCATTAATAGGTCAATTTTCTTAATGACCCATGCGCATTGATAACCCCGAGGCAAATATCGAATATACGTAATCGTCAACGTAATTGTTCGCGACAACATTAACTGTAAGTTTTGTCATTTTCCTTGAAATAAAATGTAATCAACAGAAAATTAATATCAATTTATTTTACATTAAATAAAAAACTTCTTTGATAGAAAACAAATATTTCAGGTAATATCGCAATCTACTGACGATAATAAATATTTTTACGTGAAACGTAATAAAAATCAAAGATCTGACATCACAACATAGTTATATAGCATACAACATGCATCGAAAATATGTCTTCAAAAACGAAAAACATTTCATTGTACTTGCGTTTGCATATAATTATTTTAATTTTCATTTATATGGTTTTCAATCTACTCTATATATATCTAATGATAAATGTTAGAAGAAAAGAAATTATTGAAAGAATATTAAATGTAAAATGTATAAAATATAATATATATATATATATACACGAGAAAAAGAAAAAAGCAAAACTTGATTAAAACAATACATTTTAAGAAAAAATTTTATTTATTTTTTTTAATGGATCACTGTTAAAAATTTAAAAAACTTATTTTAGTATTGTACATACGCCTTAGATTCAAACATTTTCAATTTATTGATTATTAATATTGCAAAGTTTTAAATATATACAATAAACTGCACTTTATTTAAATAAAATGTACAAATGTATTTGATAGCATTGTTATAAATATATATACTATTATAAATGCAGATAAAATGAGCAATTAATATCACTTATTGTTAGCTATAATTTCTTTCTAGTATCGAGTATATTTATGGGATATTAGATAATACACACTGATTAATTTTACAATACAGTCAAAGATATGAAATTTTGATTATTACACAATATCGAGTAACATTTGTCTCATTAATGCATAACACACTTATTATAACGATTAAAAATTTATTTTCATCCATTCTTCTCATTAATTTTGTCAAAGAAATTATCTTTACACGTTACTCGATTTTAAGGCAGAGATGAATATTTGTTAAACTCTAATTAATCCTATAAACGCAACTTTACAAAATACGTTGGTCTTCTCATTTTAATTCCATCTCTGAATTCAATCCCTCGAAAGAGTCTTTGAATGACATTCAGAAAAATAACTTCCTTTGTATACGACGTTTATATTAGGGTCTCAGTTTACTAACGATCCAGGGAACAAAGTCTATTACCCTGGTATAGACGCCAGGCCACCCTTGCATGCCGCAGGGTGACGGTCCAAAGGAAACGACGCCCACGGCGGCCCACCTGCCGGTGCCGTCGGCGAGTCTCTCGACGGTCATGAGAGGACCGCCGGAATCACCTCGACACGAATCCTTGCCCCTCTGACCGCCCGCGCAGACCTGTCCGTAGCCTAGACGGACACCAGCGTTGCTGTAGGTCTGATCGCACTGATCCTTGTCCGCCAACGGTAACGCCAACTTCAACTTGACGTTGGACACCGAACGGGACTCCGTCTTGCCCCAGCCGGCCACGACGAGTCTGCCCTCCATCGACGAGTTGGACGGCAGGCAGATAGGCTTGATGAAGGTGGTGAACGCCACGTTGCGACTGAGACGCAGCAGTGCGATGTCGTAGCGTTGGTCCCGCGACTGCGGCCGGTACTCCTCGTGAGCGATTTGCTCCTCCACGCCCACGGTGATTGGATCGTCGGCGCACACCTCGCTGTCCTCGCTGTCCTGTATGCAGTCCCGTTCAGTGTCGGTGTTGTATTCGCCCAGACGGACGCTGATCAGCCGCCAGTTGGGCGGTAGATCCTTGCCCTTGATGCAATGGGCGGCGGTGAGGATGTAGCGCTTATTGATCAGGACACCGCCACATGCTGTCGTCCTGCCGTTGGCTGCAACGGTCATTAGGAAAATATTTGATAAATATTCTGTTTAGGGGAGGCAACTCCAATGACCTTGACGTCGACATATGTTATCAAAGTCATTTTGTTCGAAAGTGGAGCCTCCCACTTTCGGAGAATTTTTACCAAATATTTAATGAATAATTGATAATAGAATAATTAATTTCTATCCTCCGGCATCTTCTAAGACATCTTGCTTTGGATTTTTTTTTCTTTTTTTTTACACTCACGTTTCTGATACTCCAACAGGGCCATCCAGGGGAATTCGTCGAGCTCGGTGCGTTCGCCGCCGACGATCCTCTGCGACAGGTCCCGGCCGCAGTCGCTCGGCAGCAACGGGTTGTTGGCAAGATCAACCTGTTGGGTGTCCTCGTTGGATGACGAGGTAGGTGGCTGTCGATTCAATCCTTGCTGCGAAGATCCGGGATTCGTCACGGTGCCGCTCGGACGGGTATTGATATTCGTGCTGCTTATGCAGCACACCTGCGGAGTCATGCCGTCGAAGCCGCAGTGATTGCGCCTCAGGTAGGCGATCGCTTGTTCGCGCGATTGCTGCAGGATGGTGGCCACCGTCGAACACTCGCGCGCGGATATACACGTGCCTACCTGGCCGTCAGCTCTGCACTCCGTCCGCGAGTTTTCTGTTGAGAAATCAGAAGGAGAAATGAGTTGTTTTTAAATAAAAGCAATATTAAAATATAATCAATTATGTATCATATGTTAATATTAGAATCGCAGGTGAGGTTTTTTATTTTTTATCCAACTTTAACATGTAACTTTAAATGTAACGCGATGAATTAAAATGAATTAATTTCGTCTTATGTTAAGAAAAATAATAGGTAAAAGGATTTCGCATTATTGAATAGTCTGCGCAAAAAATTATTTCGAAATAAGTGCTAATAATTTTGCATAATTAATTTATTAGTTGTTCTATAGCGGCTAGTCATCTGTTTAGTATATAATATATATTTACAATTCCATATATTTATATAATGTCCAATTTTTTGCCTAATCTAATAATAAATATTATAATAATTACAGAGATAATTGTATTATTTATGATATATTACTGATATAATTTAATTTACAAAATTTACATATAAAACAATATAGAGTTGATTATTATTAATGATGATGATACATACATATGTGCGCATATATATGCAATATTATATATAAACTCTATTATCTATGAATAATCTCTCCAAGAAATATTTGTAAATCAGGAGATTCTAAGATTTATTGATACGCGCGAAATCAAATAAATGTGATCTACGCATGTCGCTTTTGTTGATATATCTGTCTGCTGAATCTAGCCATTAATTCTATGACGTAATGCAAAATAATACCGCGTATGATACGAGAGGCAATCGATGGGAAACCGGCATTTAGCCTTTGATTTCGCGGAAGCGCTTCATAAATTAATAACTAATAATATCGCGAACTCAGATAGTCACACAATTATGCTTCCACCAAGGATTAAAACAAAATTTGAGATACATGAGCAATTGTAACGAAGTTTCAGGTATTTTATCAATATGTGTTGATACTATAATACGTGTGATATATACAGTATATATATTCAGTATTGATCTTGGATACAATTAATTAATTTTTTTATTTTCTTTCATGGTGCACATCAAATAGAAAAAAAATATTACGAAAATTATGCATATTATTGAGATTATAAGCAAACGCATGTTATAAATTGAAGAATTTTTACATGATAACTTGTTGGAAATTGCAATTATGATTGATTTCAACATTGATCAGAAAAAACTGTGATTATTTTTTTTAAAGAATTTTAAATGGCCTGCGTAATATCAAATAATACGTGAATTTAAACCTCTATTAAATTCATGTTCTTTTTTAACTTTATTTACCATAAACTGATTTAATTGAATCAGCAATAAAACAAGCCTCTCTTGATTTTGCCTTTTCTGGAAGATCAGAAGATCTTCTGGACTTTACGATACCTTCAATATATTTTCTAGAGAGGAAATTATTCTAGGAAAAAATGTACGGAAGAATTAAATAAATTTTAATTGATTATAAACATTCAGCTTTTTTTTTAAATTAATATCGACATTGTAGCTTACATTTCAAAAAATCTACTTACGCGCATTGATACTGACGATCAACAATGCCAGTAACTTGAAAGACATCAAGGCCGACGTCGGCATCCTCGGTGAATATTATTATTTAATTTTGCTATTATCAAACAAAGTTCCGAAGGACAATCACAGCGCACTTTGACAGCGAAGACTCGATTTCGCGCAGCTTCTTTCGTTTTATGCCTTCGTGGCTGAAGACCAGGACACCAACTGACAGTAGTGCCTATGATAAAGTAACCGGAGCCAGGGTCAACAACTATCCCCACCACTACTGTCAACAGGCTTCGTCTAGCTAATTAGCAGGGGCGGAGCAATTCGAGAGGAATTATCGGAAAATTAGCGCCTTCATCACACAATTAGAGTATATATTTCGACAAAAAAAATATTACAGAGAATAAAATCCTTTCGAATAATTTTAGTTTTATTAAAATTTCTCTTTCATATTTATTGTATTTTATTGTTTTTATTGTATTTATTTTTCATTTATTATACGTTATATATATTTTCTTTCTCGAGACTTCCGTGATTCTTTTTCGTATAAATCAGAATTACAATGACAGATGCGATTTATTTGAGAACGATGTGAAATTAATATAGCCTGTATTAATGTTGCCTCTGATGACTTTTACAACCTCATGATTGGGATTTCCCTACGTAATATCGCAACCAATCCGCTCCTGATTTCTTAACCGGTGGCGATTTCCTTGTTGCTTCTTCTTGCTTTCTTGCCAGACCCGCAGAAACTAGTAATTTTCAAAAATAACTTTCAGTATATTTAAATGCTAACATTATAATGCTTATTCTTTCTGTTCATAATTTTATATGTATAACGTAACACACAGATAGAGCTTTATGTACTTTCAATATTTATGTAAGTTTAGTAAATTATTTTTTAATTTATTTATTTCAGTTCTTTATCGATTTGTCATAATTTTAACATGTGAAATATATGAAATTGGCATATGGAATGTTTGGAATATTCAAAAATATTATCTGCTTGGAATGTTCAAAAATCTTATCTGGAGATCTGGAGACTTTTTTTATGCGTGGATCCTGATTTTCCTTCTTCCTTCCACGACACAGACTTTTAGAGAACCTGTTTACTCGCGAATTCATGATGTTAATATATATATTTAAAACTGTTTTGATTTTATCATCAATAAATTCTACCGTAAAATTAATCTTTCAATTGTAGGCAGAAATATTACGATTATGAACTCGATGTAAACACACACACACACACAAATGTATATTTTTTTTATCAATATCGTTAAATATAAAATCAATAATTCTCGAATAGCCATTTGATATCTTAATACGCGTTATGTTATAACGCATAATTCATAGTTGCATAATGTTATAATATTATTATAATATATATAATATATTATTATAATATATATTATTATAATATATATAATATATATAGTTTATAAAAGCTTTAAAACGCATATGAATATTTGTCAATAAAACTATAAAGCTTTCTGCACTTTAAAGACATAAAAACCGTATTATGTTGATTAAAATAACAATAAAATATCGTATGGTTCAACATTTTACGGTATATAATTTCTTCTCACGCTGAGAAACTTTGCCTTGTATGTTAAAAATCCAGAAAACATTTCAAAACATGCACAGAAAAAAGATTGTATCGAATGTTCCAACAGCATTTAGATTTACGATTAAAACTCTGTATATTTCCAATACTGTTGCCGTTAATAGTCACGGTCGCGAGCGCTTCCGTGAAAAAATGATTCAATCCTCAACAGATTTAATTTTAAAGAAAAAATCGAAGTTCTCCGCAATGTTGCGTGCGTGATCGAGGGTAATCTAAATCATATAATGTGAAACGGAAATACTTCTTGGTATATTCAATGTTAATGTGTAACACAATCTCGTGGAAAAAATCAAATATTGTGATCGTGATTTACACCAAAATCGTAATGTTTCTAATTTAAGTATATATGTATGTATATATATATGTATGTATATATATATATATATATATATATATATATATATAGAGGGTGTCTTGTAATTGATGAAAAACCTGTTAATGGCATATTCTTGAGATCATTTGGAGTCGATTTTTCCTCAGCGAAAAAAAATATCGAAGGACGTCATCAATTTTTGCAAGTTTCCAATTTTTGTTATATATCTTTGTAATTATATAAGCTTTAAATTAAAATTCTATTAAAGTAAACTCTATCTGAAATTAACTAAAGAATGTAGTTTTAGTAATTTTTTGACTCCAAAAAGTTTAGTTTGCGAAAAGCGCCTTTTTTTCAATTACTTATAAGCTTGGAAATAATTGATGCCTCGACATTTTCGCTGAGGAAAAATTATTTCTAAATGATCTGAAGAATCTGTCATTGGCAGGTTTTCACCAGTAACAGGACACCCTGTATATATATATATATATATATATATATATATATATATATGTAATACATTTAAATCTATTTGAATAAATTCTAATAGAATTATAGATTTAACGTTTAATTTATTCCCACGTGGCTTACTAATCAATTACTTCCATAAATAATTAAACGATTGGATAATTGCAGATTTTGCAAAAGTTCTGGGAGATTACTGGATTATTAAATGTGGTTTCTACAGTCATCTTTCGAGAATAATTGCTTCTAAACGATCGAACGCTTGCAGAATGAGAAATTTTCTGGTTTTTTGTGAACTGACTAAATGTGTGTGTGTGTGTAACAAAATAATATGATTCCCATCGTCTACTTTTATTTTCAGACTTTAATTATAATTTTCTAATAACACAGTTTAATTAATAGTGTTTAATAACATAGCAATTTTCACACATTTAAGATAATTAACGTCACAAATTCTTATCAATTATATACGAGATATCTTCTCGACAAGCTCACTATCGCGACGATATCCTAAATAAAAATGACTGCACTCCTAAATAAAATTATTTTAAACACTAAACTCTTTTCTTTTCACGACAAAATAAAAAATTTAATTCGAACAATCCCGTTATTTTCTCAATCTGACAACGAGGGTTATTTCACGGGGAAATGTTTTGCAGGATCCATGGGATATATGCAGCGACCTTGCTGTAGATGGCTGGTGTCGTGAATGAGCCGCAGGCCTTTGCGCCGAAGGAGACGATGCCGATAAAATAATATCTAGGCGGTCCATTCAGGCTCTGCACCTTCATTAAGGGTCCACCGCTGTCACCGCCGCAAGAGTCCTCGCCAACGACGCCGCCCGCGCACATCTGCTGTTGCCCCGATAACTCCGTGAAGCTTTTAAAGGATTTTATACATCTACCCATCTCGAGAACCGGCAACTTAAGCGTCTGCAGGATTATGCTGGACTTCGGGTTGTCTATCGACAATGACAAAAAATTCAAATTGAAGGTAAACGCTCAGAAAAATATTTTGCTAACGTAGATATTTCTAGATGTCTCAATTAAAATTTGTCGCTACTTTTTGTATCTGTTAGAATATTGTTTGTCACGTATAGAATTTATAGTAGCAATATTCTAGCAATACCTCTAGAAAATTTAAATCCCATTGCCAAATATTAATCACAGATATAATTGTCCTTGACAATAGGCCTTAAAGATATAGGCATTGCGGACAAATTTTCCATCTAAATTACACTAATAGTACAGATATAAATTCTGTCTCTGTCATTTAAATTGATTAAGTGCAAAATATATGCAGTATCACAGTATTTGCTAATAATTTATCTGTTTCAGTTAATTTTTTAGAAAATTTTTGTCGAAGTTGCAAGATCATTTTTTTGAGTGCATATTTATTTCTATATTCATAAACTTTTATTTTAATTTGTCTTTTTAGATATAAAAATCCAGAAATATAATTATCGTTTTATTCTCTTATAATTTTTTTATTGAAGCATTTGTAAATTTAATCCTTTTTATCCTTTCATACAATACTTTTTTCTTATTTCACACTTAAAAGGTAAAAGAACTCTTACATTGTATGTATCGTGCAAAAAATAGTCATTTTGAGAATTACATTAGTATTTTTCTTTTTATATACACGATGACATTGGTTCATTAATCATTTTTTGAGTGTAAGTATGAGACCCAATTGATCTAATGCGAGTCCAGGAACTTGCATCAAAGGATTCTTAAAAAAATATTTTGATTTATTTTAAACCTTCTTCAATGATTATAAAAAAAGAGAAAAAAGAGACTAGGTATATATTTTTTATTTAAAATGGTGTTTAGGGTTGCAGATAGAGAAGCAAAAATCTGAAGTTAAAATGTTAAATATTTAGTATTTTTTTAATTTAGATTTCGCGAAAATATACTTACTGATATCGTATATACCCCAACCTGCGACTTCCGCTATCTCGCCAATAAAGCTTTTCCTCATAAGTTCACCGCTCATCATACATATCGGCTTCACGAATTCTGTAGATTGCAACAAACAAATATATTATTTAATTTTTAACAACAAAGGTATTAAATATGACTAGGCAAAATTATAATTTTCGTGTTATGTTTAAGAAGAATTCAACATAAATTTAATAGAAATGTAATATTTATTTATTTTGTAATACTTATAATACTTATATTCACAAGAAGTTTAAGTAGAAAATCTAATTTTCTTTAAAAAAAAAATTTGAAGATAAATGTCATCGATTAATCAGTCGTCCATTAATCAATTGTGAACGCGCGCGCAATTATTAAGCTTAATTTATTTATATACTCACCATTATAAACCGCCGGTTGGTTTAATCGTATTATAGCTATATCATGCTTGAACGGCGGCTTATTATAATCTTTGTGACTGATTATCGATTTCGGTATAAAATCTTGCACTGGCTCCGCACAATATTCGCGTGCGCAATCGGGATTAGTCAGGGTGTTGTGCTCGCCCAGACGGATTCCTCTGACAATGAAACTTAGCGAGATATATATATTCTTTATATATATATATATATATATATAATAAAATATATAACAATTATAATAAATTATAATTACAAAATAAAAGAAGTTTAAAATAAAATCTTTTTCTAATTAAAAATCCACAAGTATTTGACATTTTTATTATAAAGAATTAACAAATCGTGAAGCCATTATTTCTCGAATTAATCCTTTAACGACTGAATAAAAAGCTCTTCACGTGACTTTTGATCAGCACAATCAAAAAGAAATCTTTTAATCGATTCAAATATTTTTTTCTTCTTTTAATTATTGCGATTGTTTACATACTCATCGGGCAGATTCTCCACGCAATGAGCTGCGGTGACTACATATAGCCGATTAATCAAGGTGCCGCCACATCTGTAGCTTAATTCGTCGGTGGAGCCAGGTTTGCCATATCCTATCCTCGCGAGCCAAGGATACGCGCCGAGGCTGGCATTCTTGCCTCCGATAATGCGATCGGTGTTGGAATTGCCGCATCTTTTGTGCTCCAGCAACAACCAGCCAGGATGTTTCGTTACATCAACTACGCGATCATTAAATTGACTGTATAGTATCGCGCTCTTAATAAAAATCTATTTCGAAATTTAGTGGAATTTTCTTCAGAAAAGCTTTATTCCACGAAGGATTACTATACATCTTATATTTATTTAAAAAATATTTATCTAGAATATTTTTGGAAATTTTTTTTTTATTTGCGTTTATAAATATTTTATTAAAGATAATCTTGAAGTTTTTTACAGATTCTGTTTTTGTAGAGTACGTGCTACAGATTATACTGAAGAAAATTCTAATTGCTACCTTTATTTTAATTATTTTTATTTGCATAATGTACGAATTTTTTATATTTCTCACAATTTTTCTTCCATATATATTAAGAAATTTTTAATTATCGAAAACTTACTTACTGGAAAATGTTATGGAAATACCGTAGAAAAATACAAGATACCATAATAAATATCGCATCCTGTCTGAAAGCTAAAAACAAGTAAGGAAGAATCAAATAGATTTTTTGCACAATATTTTAAAGTATTGTGTAGAAGAAACTGCATACTTTTTTTGTTTATTTTTTTCTCTCTTGTTGCATCTACAACTTATCATAAATTATTTTTTCTCACACAAGTAAAATTATAAGCAAAAAAATTATAGATAGCTAAATTGATTTATATGACTGTTACGTAAACTTTTATATCGTTTTATCAATATTTGGCATTTCGGAATTATTTATTCTTACCGAAAATTGTGGCGGCATTATACAGAAAGCTATGCACCAGAATCCTCCTTCTGACAATTGTTATACTCTAACTACGTGCAGTAGCTATCGCTTAATTCGCTTTATTCTCCTACAGGTATGCCCACGCAACCTTATCTCTACCGTAAAATATGCATTATGGCTTTGCCGATAAATCTTTTTAATTCGCTCTCTACTAATCTGGCTTATAATATTAATTCTGATTCATTGATTCTGATCTGGCTTATAATGTTAATTCTTTGATTCATTGATTTGCCAAATCTATTTCAGGAAAAACAGAAAAGAATTATACGTCCATAAAAAATACGCTAATCTTTTTCCAATTTTTTTATTATATGTATGGATATTAAAATATGTATCAAGAATTTAATATATTTAAATTTAAATCACTGTTATATATTTATAAAGTGAATAAAATGTGAATGTCTATTGCACGCGAATTTGTTGTCAAATGCCAATGTGGGATTCTGTTAAGCAAATCAAGATGCTAAAAAACAGAGTGGATTGGAATTTGATAAAATGGCTTTCGTAGGTAAAACTTCTATGTCTTTGCCATCCCTGAATTTACACAAAACTCATACAAAATCTAAAAATTGTAACAACACGTCAATTGCTGAAAGGGTAAATATCACTTAAGATAAAATGCAAGATTATAAACTGATGTAAAAAAATACGATCTGACAATTACGTTGGCTTTATAGCCTATGTTTGGTAAAACTTGCTGTAAACCTTGTATCGGTATTTGTCCACGAACTTTAGGAACATGTAAGTACTGTATGTATTATATTTTAATTTCTTTATATATATAAATATAATATCTAATAGTAGAGAAATATATTTCTCTTAAAAAAAATTTGATATGTCTAATTTAGAGAGATAAGATAAAATTTTAATTTCCTAATTTTTTATAGGTTTTTTTCATATCTTATTTTATATCTCTATATAATTTACTCTTTATAATTAACTTTATATTTAAAATTTGTTATAGGTTATATTATTTTTACTTGATAGATTGTAATTCTTAATAGATGTTACAAATAAAGCACTATCACGAACTTGGCGAAGCCGTGGAAAGAACGATAATTTTATTTTTATTGGCGTGAGATATATTATGGAATTGTATCAAAGGACGAATGATAATGATTTCTTAAGATCAATCATCGCATCAGCGATTTTATTCGCAATCGGAATAAAACTCACTGGAGAAATGAATGCTTGGAATTTATCACAGACTGTTAATCGATAAAACCGGAGGTTTTAAAAGAATTCAAGTACATTAAAATTTGTTTAGTATAATTTATAAATCACAAAAAAAAAAAAAAAAAAAAAATAAAATTCTTGAATCTTTTATTTATGAATCTGTATTATATTATCTCTATATATATTATCAAGATGCTAAAAAACATATAATCAAAATATATATAATCAAAATGATTTATTAATGTATTCAAAATTCCTTATTCAATCTGCTACATTCTTTTTATTTCCTACAATAGTGTCATCATCACAGAAAATGAATCTCAGTTTGACGGGACGTAGTAAAAAGTAACACTGTGAAACAATCAACTCAAATCTAAAAAAGATGTAAATATAATTAAAAAATAATCTTACTTTGTCTTTTTTATTTATTTCTTTTAAGTTCTTTTTATTAAATTAATATTTATAATTCTATTACATACTTTTATTTCTCAACAACGGTTTCTTCTGTAGAATCTATATGTTGATCCTCAGGACTTTCTGTAGAATTGGTAATACATTTTGCATCAGCTGACTTATTACTTGAAACTTTACAGTTTATCTCATTATCAGTCAATGACTCAGAATGTTCACTTTCCATTTTGTCAATACTTTCACTATTCTTTCCAGTATCACTGGAATTTCCACTATCAATCGACATTTGTTGTTCTATCTTGCTGTTTTTAGTGGCTAATGTATTATTTTCATCACTGCCATCACTGTCATCTGAAGTATCTTCAAATTCATCTGAATCAATCTCCAAATCTAATATAGTCTTGCGTTTATTTGGTCGATCATCTTTTTCCAATTTTCTCTTAATGCCCGATGTGGTAGCAATTTTGAAACCTTCTTCGACCGCGTTTTCGACTTTCTCTGGTAACTTCGCTCTCTCCTGTTCGTAACGCTGATCTTTGAATTCGTGTTTTGGTTCAGCGCACAGTTTCTCAAGCTTCTTCTTCTTGCGCTCTGCTGCCTCATCGTATCTCTTGGTCTGTTTCTCGATCCAAGCCTTCAGTCTTTTCTCCTCATTTATGTCGCGTAATCTGCGACCACTTAGATCTCTGCAAGCCTCGCGATTCGTGGTTTTCTCTATTTGTGCACCTATCGCCCGCAACATGGAACCAAAACCACCTTTGCCACCCAACAACCTTGGAACAATAGTTGCACAGCCACTCGTGCAAATATTGTCTTTCTGCATAAGTCGGCCATTATGTACGATGTAATATTGATCCCGCAAAAGACCCTGAATAATAACATGATATTCATATAAATATAAACATGTAAATATATAAATAAAGATATAAATACGCATATTATAATTATTGTCACATACATGTATGACAATAAATAATTATAATATGCATATATATATAAACGAGATTAAAGATAGTGATAGTTAAGTTTCTTAAATGAGTAATATTATGAAAATATCAACGGCTAAAATATTAAATTCAATTATGTAATGATAAAATTATGATTAAAGTATCTATTAATCTCGCGTATCAGTTTTTGAAAAAAAATTAAAAAAATTTTTTAGGAATGGTAAAGATAGTTTGAGGTTAGTTCTACAACTTACCGTCTCTTCTTCGACTCGTTGCCATAATTCGTGCACTACTATCGGCGTATCAACGATAGAAACGCATTTCCCAGATGCTCCTGCGATTTTTACGTTCAACATTTTTCCTTGAATCGTATAAAATTCGATTTTAGCGGAGCTCCAAAAACTAGTCCGAACTGATGACGCTTTGTCAATATTTGTAATTCGATTCGTGTGTATGCGTGTGTGTGCAGTAGTAGTGAGCCGCTCACCGCTCACAGCCCGTATGACGTATGACGCACACACAAGTGCGAGCCGTGTACACACGTGAGCTCTGCGCATGCTCGGCCACATATACACGGCTCGCGCTTGGTGTGTTAAGTGCAATGGCATTCTTATGCAGGATTCACATTGCGCCCGACATCCAATAGAAGAGCTTGTATTCTAGTGATTCTCAGTAGCAATATTTTGGGATTTAAAAATGAAAGTTTTCTATTGGATATTGGACATAACATAGCGTTTTCAATTAAACGGATTTTAATTTAACTCTAATCAATCAATCACTATTTTATTATGAATTTAAATATTTTATTGGTAGAGACAATGCAATGTCATTAATTACTCTCGGAGCGATTAAAAAAAAACTGTTTTAATTGAAAACGCTATCAAATGTCAAACATAGTGTAATAAAGCACGCTCGTTTTAATGTGCAATTATTTCCATAATTATTAAGAAAATTTTATATCAATATTAATTATTAGTTTATATCAATATAAATTAATTTAATATTAATTAGTAGGAAAATTTTAAGGAATATATATTATTTAAGAAAATTCTTAAAAAGAAATTCTTTATATGTTAAATACATTCACTTTTGTTCAGAAAGAGATCAAAGATGCCAGATACCAATATATATCTGGCGCGTCTTTCGTTGAAACTCTTACAGCTGTTTATTTTTTCTTAAAAATAATTATTATAAAAGAACACTTGGGAGATATTTAGGATTAAGTATTATGCAAACTAACTTCGTCACTATCTCTAGAAAAATCAGACCTCCTTCAAGCTATGTACAGCACATAGGAACATTATCATACAATATTTCTCTGCCGCCGAGAAATTATTCTAGACCGAGGAATAATCTTATATCGTCCCTCCTCGCCTCAGTCTCCCTGTGAGATCGGAGAACCGCGATCGCGCTTCGACGAAGCCTTCCCCTTGCCCTTGGATTTGGTCTCCCGCTTTCGGCTGATAGACGAAGTTGAGGTAGTCGAGGCTGAATCAGCCGGACTAGAGTGACTTGAACCTTCTCGATCCCATCTTGTCAACGTGTCCCGCAGATTCTGGCCCTCACTCTCCTCGTACGTGTCTACGTCGACGTGGAGATTGTCTTGGCTGTTGCCAGTGGAATCCAGGTTGGCGCGTACCTCTTTGCGTTGATCGTCAGTGTGCTGTGGGCATCGAACTGATCTAGTGCATAATTTCTTGGTGTGTTCAGATATAACTCCGCAGATCTGCGTAAGTAACGCTCGCTTGTCCACGAGGGACATGTTCTCGTAATTCGACGGCGAGTTCTCGTTGCTGCTGTGGACGCTGCTGCTGCTGCTGACAATGGTGGTGGTCTCGCCGTTCCTCTGCGAAGAACCGCTGCTGCCAGCGACGCTTCCCTGCTGCTTCTGCTGTTTCCCTGAGCGCTTGCTCACACCGTTGCGATCCTTGCGCGGACGTTTGCGTTTGCTGCCACTATCGTTGGTTAGACTCCAGTCCACGTCGTCATCATTGTCGCTCAATATACCCCCGTAATTGTTCAAGTCTTTGGAGTTATTGGCGATCCGAAGCGATGCTATACGCGAACTATTTCTGCCCATACCAATGCACTTTGCTAAATGGTTAGCGAATATGCACGCAGCAACACTGCGCTCACAATTTGGACAGTTACATTCTTGAGATTTCTTCACTGGGTGTTGACCAAATACATCTAAACCAGGCGAATCTAAAATAGAAATATTTATAACATGTATGTGTGAATATCTGATTATACCAATAGTTCTGTTACTGACTTTGTATAGCATTGTAAAAAAGTACATAATAAAAGATATATATATATATATATATATATATATATATATATATATATAATAAATTCATATTATACATATATTCAATATATTGTATGGTCAGTGGGAAAATGATGTTAATATTTTGATACGAATAATAGTTTAAATAAGAAGCTATTAATATTTTAAATAATACAAGGCAAATATTTGCAGATATTATGCAAAGTCTTCATAAGACTAAACAAAACATTTTTAAAAAAATATTCAAAATATATAGAGTTTACATCAAATAAATAAATTATAAAATTTCATAAAATAATCCTTTTCTATAAAGAGAGTTACATATTTCTAATTATTTTAATTAACATGATTGAACGAAATGTGCTTTAAATCAAGTAACAGTATATTTCAGTAAAAAATTACACATACTAATCAAGATATCAAATTTAAATGTAAACAAAAGTTAGTTATATCTTTACATACCGACAATGGCGTAAGATTCGTCTTCGGGAATGCCCTCTTCAATGTCAGAACTGCCAGTCTTGGTGGTACGATGCATATCAAAAACAAAACCCATTACAACTTCATCTAACAAGTCTTCATAAATCTCCTTTATAGCGCTCTCCACATTTTCTGGTTTATTCATAAAGTCCAGGAAACGTCGATTTAGCTCTTGAATTCTCTCCTCGGTAACAGACATCCTGGTTTCAAAAATAATCAAGTCACTTGTCTCTCGATTTTGATGGATAAACGCCTAAAGAAGTCACTGATAAGACATTGACTGAGCAGCGTACCAACAGCAAAGTTCCAATAGTTTCTGACAGTTGCTGAGCATCTAAGAATTAAAGATATATTTACATTTTTTAGTTATAAAGCAAAATTAATATCTTTGATAAGCAATCGTGTTGACATTAAAATTTAATTTTTTTACATATATGTAAATATTTAAATATATTAATATAAATAGAAAATTTTATTGATAAATTTTTTTTTGACAAACATTGAATATTAACACAAATTTCTTCTTGAAGAAAGTTAATTTTTTATATAAATAAAAAAAATCAGTTGATAAAGAAATTGAAAAGAATATAATCCACGATAAAAACACAAGGAAAGAAGATACATTTTCACACATTTCTCGACTGTTTATAATTACTTTTAAAATTATAAATTTACCACAATTATACTACTTGCACTCCATTAAAATTATTAAGATATTTTCGGGACACCTTGTATATTATGAAACTGTATAACCTAGAAGAGACTAGCGGATCGATAATATAAAATTATTTGCCCAAACACTGTTCAGTAAAAAAAACAGGTGAATAAACAGATATTCTTCAACCAGTACGTCTCATCGACTTTCTGTGGGAAAAAAATACAAAGTAATCATTCGAATACCTGACACCGCTCTCTGTTACGGCTTGTTTACGGGTGACAGCTGCGCGATGACATGCGCGTCACGTCACGACGTGTTCCTGCTCGCGTGAACGACATCGGAGGGATCGAACGACGCGAACAGCGCGTTCGAGGGAACACCTTCCCGGGATTTTTCTCGCACCTGCAATTCTACAGATCGATGGAGAAAGAATCCAATTAATGACAGCTATGCACGCGTGTACTACATGCATTCACGTGCGTCAAGCAGTCCCCCTGTAGATGCACCCAAGTGCAACGAATGCACTTTTGCTCTCTTCTTTCGCTGCGAAACGTGAACTTGTCTCATTTTCGAGAAAGCATAATCAATCGGTATATATTTAATGTATTAATCTAATTATATGTCCTATGATTATTATTAATCATTATTATTGTATCAATTGCATTTCCTACGCTTGAAACGCGGCTGACGTATCCTCGCATTTTGAGGAGAGAAGGAAGAAGGAGAAAAAGTGTAGAAAACGTAATTAAAAAGAAGACCTAAAGTGTACACGTGATATTTTACGTGGAGGTGTCAGCTGATTCTACAGTTCATTTACCGCCGGGGGCCGTGAAAAGAGTACGGAGGAAGAAATCGAAACATTTATTTCAGGTCAAGATGTGGATCAAAAAAAAAATGAGAAAAAGAGATCGAAATAGAAAAAATAAAATTTAGCTCACACCTGCACATGTGACAATAATCGTTCTTTACACACTGTTACAAATCTGTATACAAAATATGATTACACCCGTTATAACAGATGGTACCGTTACTACGATAGAGAAAAAAAGGATACAAATTTTTCTGGCTGCACACTTTTCCGTATATTATTTTTATATTAAAAATGAACTAAGCAACACGCTCGAATTTTGCGTAGAGAAAGAAAGCGGCGGCGGGGGGGGGGGAAATGTAGAACAGTATAAATGTAAATAGAAAAATGAGACTTTAGATTATCGGGGATGCCGATTGGCTGTCCACCTGGATGCTTAAGCACCGTCCAATAGCGAGCGAGCGAGATGAACAGCAATTAATTGTTACTTGTTGCGCATCGTGACATTCGTGACTTTCCTTCGTGCCGACCGACCGAGCTCGCGCGACTCGCGGACGGGTTCGTCATCGTTCGATCGTCAGCGGTCAGCGGCGTCTTCAGTGACGACGTGACGCATCGCCGAGAAGGAGTGAGAAGGAGAAAGCGCGCCGGAGCAGACGGACGGACGCGTGGAAGTGGAAGACGACGACGCGCCCCTTGACATAGGCCATTTTGCGCGGCGTCGGGATTGATGAAAGGGCCGGTTCCTTCAGGGGCAAGATCGAGAGGCAGATGCGCGCTGGATCTCTCTCCCCCTCGCAGGTACAATGATGTTTATATAGAGATCTCTTTATTCCGCACTCTCGGTTTTTACCTGTTCCAACGATCCTACTCCGAAAGAGAGCGAGCTGAAATTCAGAAGCAACCAACATTCGCAGGTCTACCTAGGTAATCCGAAACGGAAGCGAGCGAGTACAGCGTGACCGAAATCGGAAAGTCGGGCGAAAGTTGGTGGCTCGTCGACGAGGAATCTCTCTCGCGATCGCGATTGAGGATAGCATCTTATTACCCCGAGATCCCGAAATCGCACTCGACGCAACGTTAGAAACAATGGAGAAAATAGGTAAGTGCACAGTTGGTTGGAGATGTACTCCTTGCGCAACATATGATGGCATTGTGCATCTGTAATGAAATCGCCTCAAGTGTGAAGACTGTGCGATAGATCGCGGACATTCATTCGATACTCAAATTGGACACAAGTATTATGAAATAATTATAAATCCATGTACATATGTGAATGATACTTGCGTACTTTTCATTTATTTTATACTGTATTTAAAGCTGAATGAAAACAGATGTAATTAGAAATTTATATTTTATTTAAAAGTTATGCATGATATTTAGAGTATTTAAAATAAACATTACAGTCATAAAGTAGCATTTAAAGTTTAATATTATGCAAGATATAAAAGTGTATTAAAATATATTAAAAATTAATAAAATAATATTTTACGTGTAATTTATATGTATTTCAGAAATTGTGAAAATAGAGCAATGCCCTGACGATATACTGATTGATGGTACAACTACAGAAATTTTATTTGGTAACTTGATTATTTAAAAATAATATCTATAATATTATAAAATAACTTTTATATTATTTATACATTATATTTTTGCAGATACAAATACAGATATACAACTACAGGATCAACCTATATTAGTAGATTGTACACCACATGCTGACGTAAAAGGTAACTTAATTTGTATATATGTATATATACAATATCTCAGAAATTAAACACTTGTATATTTTTTGATAGTTTTCTTTATAATTAAGTAGTATTTTATTTAAATGTTTTATTTAAATGTTTTATCGATACATTCTGAATATATTTACATAACATAAGTGTCTGCAGATAATACAATGTATAGTTTCTACGCTTTAGCTTATCAACATTTTTGTTTTATTACACTATTTATCTTATTATTATTTTATTTGTTTTATGTTAACAGTTATTTCAGAAAATGGTCAGATTATATCAATTATAACTGATTATGAATGTGTAACATGTCATCGTATCTTTCAATCTGAAGATGTAAGTCACAATTTTATTTTTTTTTTAACCTGTTTTACACATCTTATTTTTTTGTTGTTATTCCTATTAATTTCTCTATTTTAATACTCTTTTTTTTTTGTAACAGATGCTGAAAGAGCATTTAGATATGTGCAGAGAAGAAGATGACACGGTCAATATCATGGAGTTCAATGATAATGAAAATTATGATTCGGAAGAGGATGAAGAGGATGAAGAGGATGAGGATGACCCATCATCTTTAAATGAAGGTATGTGATAATTATGTATAATATTTGTTATAACTTTCACATTATATATTCAAACTTCTCTTACAATCCATTTTTAGATTCAGATTCCAGGAATCAAAAAAATAACAATGAAAAGATTCAACCTGTAATCAAGCCTGTACCGGAAACTCAATGTCATTGTTGTGCAGAAGATTTGAAGACAGCGCATAGTGGTGGAGAATTTAAATGTCCCCATTGTAACCTCAGTTTTAAGAAGAAGACGTCTCTGGAGAGGCATGATATAGTTATACACTGGAAGTGCGATTCGTGTACGTGCGATGAGTGCGGCTCATCTTTTCGTGATAAAAAAGCATTGAATAAACACCGTTATACCACTCATGGAGATCGTAAAATTTTTAGGTACATGTTTATGCATAATTCTTTTTTTATTACATATTATTATCAACTACAAAAAGTAATCTAACATATACTGATTTAAATCTCCCGTAATTATATTAAAAATAATTTTTATTTGACACAAGTAGATATTACATGACATTTATTACTTGACAGCATTAATTGTAGGTAAAATATTATTGTAATTCGATATCCTATTGTCATCTATATCACTTTTATCTTGGTTACTTTTCACAATTTTTTATTTTTACATTATATTTAGATGTGAACCTTGCGACACTTATTTCTCCCGGGGTTACCATTTAAATCGACACATTATGCAATCTGGTTGTCACGGCAATATTCTCAATACATTCAGTTGCCAAGTAAGTATATAACTTTCACTGATAATTTTAAGAAAATGTAGAAGATACCATGAAGTAAGAATATTTTTACTTCATGGCAGATACTTAAAAAGTAATATGAATGAACAATTTTATTGCAGGTTTGTAATAAAGTTTTCACGCGTAAGGATAATTTGCGGGAACACTTACGTACTCACGCGGGAACACCTCAGAGGCAAAAGAAACCGTGTAAATATTGTCCAAAAGAGTTCTTTACAAGCCAACAGTTATTGGTTCATGAACGTATGCACACAGGAGAACGACCAGTCCCATGCGATTTATGTCCGAAAACATTCCTGTCGTCGTTGGCACTGAAAAAGCATCGTCGTGTACATACCGGAGAGAAGCCATTTGAATGTAAATATGTAAGTGTATTTTATTTCACAATTTTTAATAAAATTTGTACATTTGTAAATAATTACAAAAGTTTTTTTATTACAATATCACGTATTCTTCTCTCGACCGATAAATAAATATAAAAATAATAAAATTTCGTTACATTGTATTGCAAGCTAGCTAGCATTGTGGATGGAAAAATATTGCAGTAAGTTTTCATCAAACTAACATTAATTAAAGATTTTTTCAATACACAAAAAACACTTTTTCATACAATCAACATTCATTAATGTATTTTTTTATGTAAATAAAAGCGTAAAAATTCATATTTTCAGTGTCATAGAAAATTTGCCGCTCGCGAAACGCTGAACCGTCATCAACGGACTCATACGGGTGAAAAGCCGCACGTGTGCCAATATTGTGGTAAATCATTCATACAAGCAGCTCAATTAAGAGCACACGTATTTCACCATACTGGAGAGAATGGTTTCTATTGTGATGTATGCGGTAAAGCGTTCAACCGGAAAGCACGTTTAAATATTCACAAAAAATTCGTGCACGAGGGTGCTATTCCATTTACGTGTAAAGAGTGCGATAAAGGCTTCTCACGAAAGGAAGACTTGGTGAAACATGCACTGTTGCACACTGGCATCAAACGTAAGAGATTGGACAATATATTTTATACAAAAGAAAATTATATAATACATATATAAATATCTTTTTAGAGAAATAGGATTATATACTGCATCTCTGTTGTTTTTTTATTTATAATTTGCATTGTATTTTTTATGTAGTAAAAGTGAAAAATTTAAGTAGCAATTTTAATTCTATTACACGTGTAATATAATGTATTTATCTTATTTAATTATATTTATTATATTACATCTTTCTCTTTTTGTTTTGCGTTTCAGCATTCAAATGCGACAAATGTCCAAAAGCTTTCTCGGCAAAGTCGTCGTTGCAAGCTCATCTCAACACTCACAGACGCGAACCGCCCCAGTCGTGTGTCGAGTGTAATAGAGTATTCATTCGACAAGATTGTCTGATGCGACATATTCGGGCGAAGCATCGAGAACTATTGGAGGACGTGATGAACGAGGTCGAGAAGAAACATTTACAGACACAGTTATATAATATTGCTTCAATTGCTGCAGCCAAAACGAAAAATGGAGAATCTAGAAGGCTTTCCACCGACGAGTTGTTGAAAGCCATCATAGATCTCTTGAGGATTCTTATTGATGAGGAAACATTACAGGTACATAATCTTACTTAATTTGATTTAAACTATACTTCTCTAATTAACGATTAAATTATTTATTGATGTATCTTTAACCACGATATTGGCAGCTATTTGGTTGGCCGGAGGCTCCAATACAAGATATTTTGGAAGCTGTTATCAGAAGATGCGGGCACGAGCCGGTAACGTCGGAATCCAACATAATGTTCACCGAGAGACTAAGACAAAATGTTAAACTTCTATTTACCGTCGTCATTGACACAGTGAAGGACGACACGGTGAAATCCCTTTTAACAACGAAGACAGTGGATGACGTCATTCTCCACGTTTTAGAGATATCTAATGGAGCAGTACAGGATTAGAAAGGAAAAAGTATATTTATTATTATATGAAAAGTGCTCGTACTCTCTTTTTTTTTATTTTAGATATTTTAAGATATGCGCAAGATTTTTGACAAAGAAATTTAATGATGTGATTTTATGCACAAATCGAGGAATAGATTTTTTTGTAAGTTTTTTTCTGTTTAATTCTTCAAAGGTCAACTAACGAGATATGCTAGCATTACGTTACATATCCCATAATTTAACACATCTTATTAATCATTTAACAAATATTCCGAATTTTTTTTTTAATTATTAAAAACAGATATCAATATATATATTGTTTGATTATATCTTTTTGATATAATTGTTACTATCGTTGTATACTTATTAAGATAAATCTCATTCATTTTTTCTACATTGCAACTTTATGGGTATATATATTTTTGGAATGGAAGTCCTATTATGTGTTATGATTATATAATACATATACCCAGTAAATGCTAGATATTCTTGAAATATTCCAATCGTATTCCAAAAATTCAGAATATTCTATGAATATTACCTGTATGTTTAATAAGGAACATTTAGCGTAACTTTTGATATATGTATAGGACAAAAAAAATGAAATAAAAAAATAGAATAAAACAGTATACAATGATAAAAAATCAGAACATTATGTGCTTATTTGAAAATTCTCTGTACATTCTTTAAATATTCCAGAATGTTTTGGAATAATCTTGCGATGTTTATTTTGGATCTTAAGAACATTTTATAAATATTTCAGAACATCTCAGGATATATCTAGCGTTTACTGGGTAATATGTTCAAGCGTGTGATGTTGCACTTATGTTAGATTTTATATGAGACTAAAGTTTTTATTTTTTACTTTTCTGCTATAAATTCAATTTTTACAATCAAGATTGTTTACACAAACGAGAGAGAAGAGAGTTAGGGACGTGTACATTATATTATATACATATAAATATATATATACATATAAAAACATATACATATATTTTAAACTATGATTACTTATATATATATATATATATTTTAAACTATGGATAAAATTGGTTAAATCTGTATTAGAAATATTTTTTATGTAAACAAAGAATATATATATATACATACATACATATATATACACGATTCAGTTTAGTTTGGATTTTTCATTTAATTTTATTCTCCCGCCTCGCGTCTCCATGGTTACCGTTCGAATTACGTCGGCGGTGGCGGTTTCCGTGATACTCGCGGCAAACTTCCGGTTGTCAGTGCAGCGGGCTGCGCTTTGCCGTACGGGAGTTGTCGGCTGTCGATTACTTTCGTCGAGGATTACTGGAGGCTGCCAGGATCCTCTACGCATTCCTGATAACTCGCACGCTTCGGATTTCATTTCCGGCGGTGAGTACGCGTTTAATTTTTCAGTATACGTGTATTACTACTGTTTTGTTTTTTTTTTTTTTTTTTTTTTTTTTTTTTTTTTTTGGAAAAACGTCACAGCAATCGCGATGTAGCGCACGTTGCGTGTCGATGCGAGGTCGTATCGATTTTCTGCTCTTCCGACACAGTTGTGCTGTCGTCGTGCGATTCTCGGTTGCATGAATTTGGAATAAAGGGTGGTAGAAAACGCGCAATATTAAAAAACAGCAGCGTCTTCGACATATTTCCGAATTTTAAGGAAGAAAATTTTGTTCCGTAATAACATTTCGGATGTAAGACTCTCGTAATCCAAAGTTGTTTTTTTCCATTCTGTTGGATGTAAGAAAGTATAAATATAGTGAATTTATTGTGCAAGGTTAGATTTGTAAGAATGAGACGGAACGACATGCGCATGCGCGCATAATAAACGCTATGTTATTATTGCAAAATTGTGGAGGAATCTCGAGAATAAAATTAAACGGATTGCCATATTTGTAGAAACAGTTGCAAATTAAAAAGGTATGTTGTAATTCTCATTTAAATTAAATAGTACACATGAATAGTTGAAAGTATTTAATTTATGAAAAGATTCTATTTTCGTTTTCTTTTGCATAATAAAGTGATTGCAAAAATAATTTTATTTTGCATAAGATATAAAATTTAACACTGTATATAAAAATAATAATTTAATATATAAATTTATCATTTTTTAGATATATTATACATATATGTATATACATGTACATATATACATATATGTGTATGTATGTTTGTACGCATTTTATTATTATCCTTTTCCTGAAAAAAGTCTGAAGATACGCGCACAATTCGATTTTAAATACAAAAAGTGCGAGTTGGAAAAAAATTCGCATTCGAAACGTTCTGTTTCCCGCGCGTAGCGGTGGCTTTCTCTCTCTCCTGCCGTACGCCTGCGCCGACGTCTCATTGGTCCGCGTCATTGACAGCGGAGATCACGTGACGCGTGACGCCGCGTCGCACTTCTCTCCTCTTCTCTGCTGCCTGCTCCCTGCGCGGCCTGCGCTCATTCGCGATCCGGACGAGTAGCGTGACGGATGGTGCGTGCAAAGTGGTCGTGCGGTCATCTTTCTTTCCACCCGCTGTACGTGGTATCTTCGATACCACGGTGTCAGTGACAGCCAGTTGGTTGCAGCGCTTGTCGGTACCAGATACAAGCCTCGTCCACTTATCGATCCGCTTCAAGGTTAGTGAGTGTAAGCTTCGGCGCGAGCGCCGGCGATAACGACACGTTTCTCTCGAGAGCGCGCGTTTCCCATGTGTGTATAAATTAATTTAGTTATATATAGAGCGTGATACACCGCTTTCCTATGCGCACGATTATCCGTGTTCTGCTGGCTCGAAGATTCCGGGAGATTCCGCTTTCGGTAGACGGTTATAGAAAGAGATCGATAATGTATAATAAAAATAAAGATTAATTCGAACATTTCTGCGATTGAAATAATACGTAATACAGTAGCAAATAAAAAAATTTAATTGTGCAATGAGGAGAAAAAAAAGGAATCTACCGAGTAATCTAAAAGAGACTTTCTGTATAATCCGGGGATAAAAAAACTCTCGAGGGATTTTTTGAAGGATTTGTGAAAAGAGTCAAAGATTACGATATAAATACATAATCCTGAGATGTTATTTAAATTTCAAACTCAATGAAAAAACTTTTTTCATCTTATTTATCTTTTATCTTTTTTTTTAGCAAGAATTTAATCGAGAAAGTCATCCTTTTTGTTGCTATTTTAAAATTTTTTAATTTATAATTAGAATTTATAAACCTCAATGTCTTAAAATAGAATCTTTTTGATCTTTGTCTTGATAAAAATAAAGATTTTGTCGTTTGCACACTCAAAGCTGAAGGCTTTTATTTTACAAAAATTAATATATCTATATATTCATTATATAGTCATTATATAGTCATTAATTTTTCCAATAAATTTCCGTTTGCGCACGGATAGAATCGATTTTAGATTCATCGAAGAATCTGTCATTGCAAAACAATTCAGAAATATTGGGATATCCTGTATGTGCGGCAGACATACCGTTCAATTTTCCGATTGGAATTTCCGATCGAGATATCAGAATTAAATTTGATCTCATTTAATCGAGTAATTATTATAAATGTGCACTGTGATGACTTTTAAGTGATTAACCTTGTAATGAAATAAATTTTCCAGTTTAAAAATTATTTTCCTTTAATACTTAATTCCAAAACAGTCTTTGTATGTTCGAATATATTCACAGATTTATAACTTTTTTAATATTCTAATTTCATAACTTTTTCTTTATATTCATATCACAGTATTCATCCTCAACTATATTTAAAATTTATATTTAGAATGTTTGTTGTGGAATAAATAAACGCTTATTATATTTTTTTAGTTGTATAAAATATAACGTCATAAAGAAATTAAAGACAAATTCGGAGCAATTTTTTAAGAATTTTTATAAAGTATATAATTTGACTTTTTCGAAATTAATTTTTTTATAAATTATTAAATATTTGATGTTTTGTTTACAAGTCTTTCAAAAGTTTCGCCATTTATCTAACAATATAATTCTTCTTTTTTTATTTATCAAGGCAATATTATATCAATATGCAACGATAATGTAATTTAACATTGAGTTTGATCACGTTTAACATTTGTCGGGTTTTCTGACTTTTTCATTCAGTTTTATAATTAACTGGAGGAATCAATTAACTCGAAATCGTAAAAATGAATGTTGTTCGAATCATAATGTTTCATATCAAGTTTGTATAAATAAACATATATAGATATATAATTATAAATACATTTTTTAAGTACAATTTAAATTATCTCTTTATCTAGTTCTAGTTGTTATAGTGTTTTATAAAATTTATTTTATCTCTAACTTTAGTATAACTGTTGAAATTTAAAATTCATCACAGTCGGTAATTAAATTATTCTTAATAATTATATGCAGCTTATTTAATATAAGCGCAGCTGTTTACAGTCACCTTTTTAAGTTAAAAAATCTGAGAAAGCGGGTTAAAATAAACGCGTAAATAAAAAGCTAACAATAATTCGTAGTCTATGCGTATGCGAAGCAATTAGACGATTATTATACATGATGCACTTTTGATAAATTATATTTATTGAAGATTGAACAGGATTGAGTTTCGCTGACACTAAATTAAATTTCTCAAATATTGTAACATTCTATTCTACAAGAAAATTATACGTATATTTTTATGTATTATTTTCTTTTGCCAGTTGTTTTTTTTTTTTAACGCACAGGAGGTGACGGTCAAAAGTCGGAGAAATTATATTCGTTGGTAACGCGTGTTAAGACTTGTATCCTGTTATTGTATTACATCTGAAAACTGGCTGCAGTTACTTTTTCCAATGTTTGCATCGCGTGTCGTTCTTATATGGATGATAATATAAATGTAAGTGATTCACGTGCACATGAATGGATATAAAAATATTGATTTTTCCATCCATGCTTTTGTATTTATAGCGATGTTCCCGTATCTATTCCGGCATCGAAAGTTGTGCAACACTTTCGACATATCACCACTACACGCAAGAGTTATAAGCTATTGTGTAGTTGAGCATGCCTGAGGAGAATAAATTGCGAGGCAGGATGTGACGCGATTATAATTATTGTAATAATTTCATTTCGTTTTCCTCAGATAAATAATTCTTTGCTGCATTCTTCACCGTTACCCTCGACACAGTTCTTGACATTTTATTTATTTTTATTACGTGGTACAGAACATTCTGCTGTAAATGAGACCACGTCAATCATATATACGTTTTATGATCAAATATTAAATAATATATTAAAGATAAAATTGTAATAGCACGATATGCAATAAAAATTACACTTCGTCGATCAAATGATAATTAATGATACGACTGGCTTGTTTCACTTTTGCAGTTTCATTTTGCACTGAATTTGATTCATCAATCATATTTGATAATATATCGAGTAAAGTAGTTTAAAGTTAAAACAGCATAAACCATGCGGAACAACATGCAATTTTTTATGCTTTGATTATATCAATAGCACGTGACAAAATGCTGCAACGTTGTTGCTTTGATCATAACTTCGCCTTTAGTAATATTGCGCAATAGAAAAGAGGGGTATGCACAGTTATAATTTTCAGACATGCACACTGTAAATTTTCATCGCTTGTCACTGATATAGGGAAGATTAAAAAAGTCCTATAGTAATCTCGCACCTCCAAGCATCCGTCATAAGAATGCGTTTTATATACTTCTATAATACTTCGTGAGCGCTTCGAGAAAAAGAACCTTCTCAACTTTCTGCGGAAAGCAAAGTTTTATGTCCTTTTTCGCTCTTATTGTCGCTTACAATTGCATGACGAATTTATGTTGTTATTATGAGCGCCGTTTCAACGCGAATCTTTTTTTAATCAATTTTATATGCAATTTTCTATTGTAATATATATTATGTTTTTCTTACATAATTTTAATTCGACAGTGACTTTTTTAAAATTTTAATAGACTAATATAACAGCTTTCTCTAACATAATATACGACGGACATAATTGTTATGAATTTATCTCGTGATCATATATTTTCTATGTTGACCTTGTTTTTTGCGTTAAAATTTTATTTTCTCCATTTATTTTTTTCACATAAGAAATCTAAAAAAACCAAGTCATAAATTTAGATTTTTTTTTTCTTTTATCGCGAATCTCTTATCTATTTATGTGCTTAACAAAGTTTCGCTCTTCTCTTTCAAATAGTAACAAGCTGCGAAAATACAAAAGTGAGAGAGAGAGAGAGAGAGAGAGAGAGAGAGAGAGAGAGAGAGAGAGAGAGAGTGGGAGAAAGAGAGTCAGATCACCGCATCGTTATAGCACGCTGCGGTACGATCGACCGCACACACGTGTCGTTTAACGTATCCTACACAATTTCTCTTGCTTATTTTACAAGCGCCCCAGACGAGTATATCGTGGGCGATTATATTACATGACTAACGTTGTCGTCATTCGTGACGTCATGACTTACGCGTCAACTATCTATAATCCATATATAGAGAGAACCGCCTCGTTAAAAATCATAGAGTTGTAAAATGATGGAAGAAACCATTTTTTTGCAAATTATATGAAAAGAATCCCGCGGACTGACCTTGTTTGTTTGTTTTCTACCATAATTTATGCTAAAAGAAACAATAAAAGATTAAGTTTTTTTTTTCTTTTATTTTGCTTCACGGTAGAAATAATTTGCAAGTTTTAAATAATTTGAAAAAAATAAATATGAAACAAAACTGTTGAAAGAATTCTTATAAGGATAAAAAGGTTTTTTAAAAAAAGGAGAAACCTTTAAAAATATCAATCTCAGAAAGAATTAACGAATTAAAGACTTTTCAAAAGATATTAAGAAGTTTATTTTCTAGATGCTTATAATTAGTTAGAGAAAAATGAAAGAGCAATAATACTTGACCATTTGTCAAGTATAGATAAATTTCAAGATAAATATATATCCAAAATTAGAACAGTTTACGGATACAACTTTTTCACAAGAGAGAGAGAGAGAGAGAGAGAGAAATTAATCTTTTTATCAATCTTATTAATTATTTGAAAATAATAATTTGTTGATTTTTTTATTTATATAAAAAAATATAAAAAAAACAAATGGAATTGTTTATTATCACATTATTAAGACAAATCAAGTGCATTATTTCAAAAGTTTACACGATGCTTGGAAATTGTAAAATTTCTACGTAAAAATAAGTCGTTTCATCATCGCATGCGCTCGTCCAGGTGGCCTTATCGACGACGAAACGGTCACATCCGGGTCCCGATTGTGTTGTCCGTGATCTTGAAGCAACTCGCCATACAAACCATGGCACGCCCGGGATACCTTTCACCCTGGAAGCTTGCCAACTTCCTTCCTCGAGGGCAAGGACGGAACCGAATAAATCATGTCGCTATCCGTTACACGGGTATACTTATACTATAATGGAACGTGTAATTAGAGGCGGGCCGCTATTTATTTTTGTCTTCCAACATCGCGCTCGGCGATGTTTTCATTCCGTGAGTGCAAATAATTTTTTGTCTCGTCATACTCTCGAGATTACTCTGATTGTAAGTTGTGTCATCTGGTTATTCTAGGCGTTGTTCGAGACACTCTAAGATCGAGACAGATTTTAGCGAGTAGAGTCTGTGTGATTGCAAATATTTGGGAAGTGTTTCAGACACAGCTTGTTTACGTTTGCTTGTTTATGTTGATATCAGACGATACGTTAATGACCCCAACTAATACAATATTATAATGACATTTAAGATGCTTTGGAATATAAGAATGGGCCTTTAAATTCTGTTTTCAACGTGGATTGAAACATCAGGATTCTATGCGAGATTGGCTGATATAAAATAATTTTTTACTAGGATAATTATTAAACGATTCAATTTTGCATATTTATATCCGGATTGTTTATTTTAATACTTTAATTTACTATGTGCATGTTTTCAATTATACGATCCCTTTTTTTTTTTTTTAAACCCTTGGATGCAAAAAAAGAGAGCTGAGAGCTTAAATATTTTATGGTATTTCCAATAAGTTTAATATTTTAATTTTTTTTTTCTTATTCCCTGCTGCCAACCTACGGCAAAAAAACGGAGGGAGTTTTTTTTAGATTTTTTACAGAAATTTTAAAGCTACGTTTCAATAAAACCCAATTTAAATTTATGAAAATTATCTTTCTACAATTTATAGTTTTATTTAAGAAGCAAGATGCTTATTTAAAAATTAAAATTAATTTCCTTATGGATGGATGTCAGGAATCGAAAGAAAGATTAAAAGGAAAAAAAAGAAAACATAAGTATATTCTCTGGAAAAAAAACATTCAAGTACTTTATAATCTAACATTCAGCATTTTTTCCTCCGTTTGAAAGAGTATCGGAAACGTTTCTCATTCCTCGTCTGTTTTTTTTTTTTTATCTAAAAGGTCTCATTATAAATGCCTTTTAATACTCCGGTTCGTCATGATTCGCGAGGAGAAACGCGTCTCTGTTTCTTGACCTGCCCGCACCCAGTTCGGAGCCGACCAGCTGATTGTTTATCCCGATCGCGCCGGCCACGTCGACGTTGAGAGAGCCATGCAGGAGGGTGGATGGAAACGGACGACGACGACGACGACGACGACGACGGTGGCGGAGATGCCGCGTCGCGTCTGCGCGTCGCGACGCCATCGTCGGTGGGTCGGTCGGTCGGTCGGTCGGTCGGGGGTATTGATTTTCCACCCCGTGTCGCGCATGTATATATACATGTGTGTTTGTACGTGTGTGCGCGCAATCACGCACAAACACACACGCAGCCTTGACGGCCGGCACACACCGCCGCGCGGCTGCGAATCCGCCCGCGGAATTCCGCAAAGTCTCTCCCCGGCGTCGTCGTCGTCGATTGCTACCCTCGCTTCCGGCTACCTCGCGGGAGTAGTCCTCTTCGAGGCACCTCCCGGACTTTGGTCCCGATCGAGGGATTCGGGGACCACGATCGGATCATTCGGTGTCACTCTGTTGTGCTCCGTTTATCGTTCGCGCTCTCGTGAAGGAGAAGTTTCTCGTAGACGTAGACGGTGCTCGACGAGGATTGTTGCAACGTTCCTACTCCCACTCTGCTTCTCGTCGTCTCCCGAGAGGGGAGAGGGTGGCTTCTCGAACTCCACGAGGACGGCGAGTCTCCGTTCTCGTCAGCTTTCTCAACGGACGTCACTTTCAGCGTGTGCATATTTATTATCACGTAGGGTTATTCAGTCCTTCAAAAGTGATAACCCCCTCACACATTTTTCTTTTCTCCCTTCCCTATCTCTTCTTGGTGGAACCATTTGATCTGATCTCGCCTTCGCCTTGTGGTTCCATGTTGCAGGTTGCGTCGATTGACTGATCGGCGGCACTAGGAAGCGCCACAGCGACGTCACCGGTATCCCCGAGGAACCGGGTGGCGGGAAGGCAAGACTCTCGTCGAGGAGGAGGAAGGCTGTCGCCCGATATCTAGTCTCATCAGGCACTCGACCACCAGCCGGCGATGCCTGCACCGACGTCAGCGGCGGGTGCGGCCGAGGGCGGCCCACCCCGCACCGAACTGCAGGAGTTACAGCTCAAGGCCGGTCAGACCACGGATGAGGTGAGTGATACAAATACACACACACACAATATATATATATATATATATATATATATATATATATATATATATGCACATGTATGTGTATATTTATGTCCGTATGCGCGATGTAATGTCGTGACAGCCACGAGGATTTACGATGCGACGCAGCGATTAAAATCGACGTAATTTCACCAAATTTGGATTTCGGTTTTCGTGCGAGAAAGTTTATTCGCGATGATGGAAACACGACAAGAGTAAGATTCTTTTTTGTCGCAATATTTGAAATATCCAGCAAATCTAAAATTACATTTTAAATATAATATTTATTTATTTATAATATAAAGCTAGTCTAAAAAAAAACATAATTAATTTATTTACTAACAATAAGTTTTTATTAATATTGTCCTTGCTGGTCGGATTAGTTATTTTGAGAAAGCGATAAAGATACTAAAAGAATCTTTTAGAATACTTGCAAATAGATTAATGGAATCAGTTTTTTTTTTGTTTTTTTAAAGAGCAAAAAGGAATTGCCAGCGTTAAAAAGATCCTATTTCTAGGCTTATTTCTTTATCGTGTAGTGCGTATGACACACTAGAAGATATAACTAAATGAAAAAATATGGTCTTTTTGGGGAGGGGGGAATTTAATTCAGCGACAACGAGATCGCGTGATGTATAACCGGTATGATCGACTTCTGTTTCAGTCTCTGGAGAGCACGAGGCGTATGCTGGCGCTATGCGAGGAGGTGAGTCTGTCCTTTTCATCATTAGTCCCTCCTTATTTGCGCATCGACCCCTCGATCCTCTCGATCGTCCTCGAGATCCCGCGTCGGTGCACCAACACCCTCCTTTCTTGTTATCCAAATCCTTCTGTAGCAGCCCACTCGTGAACCCGCCCTCCGCTTAGATCCCCGATTTCGATTCCCCAGACTCTTCGAAATTCCTCTGAATCTCCCCCTCCGTCTGTCTCGTAAACTAGGAACGATTTTCATCGACGAATCGTTGCGCGCTCCTGCGGCAAGACGGGCGCCACTGCTCGCTCCAAGTTCTACCTTGGAACTGCTAGAAAAGAACAGAAAGAAAAAAAATATGAAAATAGCAGCAAGGAGGAAAGGAGTCGCGCCAGAGAGAGGTGGGCAAAGTACTATTTCGATCGTTAATCGGTCAAGTGGCGGGTCTCTCGATCGACTCGATTCGATCCCTGTCGAGAACCGATTGATATATCGTAAAATATACAGTCAAGTATACGAAGCTCGAACGAAATCTAACAATAAGTTTGATAAAAGATATTAACGAGACATGCTCTCGGTATAATTAGATTTGCAAAAATCCCAGAAGGATCTTTGCCTTTAATTTATTCAACCGCGAGATCTTGCATTCTCTTGAGATCTCATTTGTCATACGTTGCAACTTTCGCTACAATATTCCATTAATAACAACGCCACTTGACTGGTTAAACATTGTTCTTGCGGGCGCGTCGATTCCGCTTTTGTGAGATTCACGCCGGCGAGATTCATCCCTGCGGAGTCCAAGTCGCAGGGAGAGGGTGGAGGAGAGAAAAAGCTTCGTGGGGACCATACAGGGAGAAGGGAAGACGTACGTAGGTGGAGACGTCGAGGACGACATGCGTTTTTTCGAAGTAGTATTTTATCCAGCTCTGGTGCCAAACGGAGGCGATGATTTCGAGAACGTATGTTGCGGATCCGAGCTAAAGAAACGGGTATAGAGAGGATTTACTTTGCGCGCCTCGCGAGCGGAGAGAGCTCGTTCCCTAGGGGTGGGAAGGGGGGGGGCGAGTCAACGAACCCCTGCAATTTTATGGAGAATCGCGGGGAAGAAGTAAAAGAAAGGAGCAAGGAAAAGGAGAAGAATCGATCGAAAGAGAATAGATCGATCGCGCGAATTTGTAAGACGACGCATCGACGTGCTCCGAAAGACGGCGAGGTACGTCGCGAATGTGCACAAGAAAATAAAAAGAAAAAGAATTCGTCTCTTTACTGATTAAATTGCAGTTAACGTTTTAATTACAAAGCTGATGCAGACTATATGCTTTATTTAAAATATATATCATTTTTTTTTAATATGAATAAATCAAATACATATTTATGTAAGGATACTAATAAATTAACATTTTATGCAATATTTTTTACAATATTTATATTAATTATAAATACTATAATAAATTCAAGGAAAAAGTTACAAAAAATGTTACTATTTTTTAAATATTTATACGATTAAATCCATGTTATTTAAATAATTTATGTAATGAACATGGAATTTTTCTACTGTAAATACCTTACATAATTAATATTTTAATTCGATTATTTATTTAAGTGCATTTAAAAGATAAAAGTTCTGAATCGCTCTGTATATACTTGTTTTTATTTTCAGTTTATTTTATAATTATCGAACAAAGTATTCTAAAACTTGTCGCACTTCTTTTCGAGGAGTCCAAAATTGAATACTTTTTTAAATATGACAAATTTATTTCTGATTATGCTTAATGGCGTGAAAAGAAACGTGAAGATGAGAAGAAACCAAAATATGTTATAATTCAATTAAGCAAATTTTATTTTAGCGAAAACTTTGAAATTTCAAACTCTTTACATTTTTAAACTTATGTAAGGGCTTTTTAAAAATAGGTGTTTGTAATTAGAATTTTCTTGAGAAAAAGTCCACGCTTAACTTACCAAAGAAACTGTTTGGAAAAATATCCAGCTTTGGAGCTTATATATCAGAAGTACTGGAAAAAATTAAGGGTCGATTACTGGAACGGAAAATATTTCGACTAAATTGCTTTCATTTTATTTATTTTATAATTGCTATTAAAATTAATAATTTTGGATGCATTTAAAATAAAGTGTCAATTTAACTTTTTTTTCATAGTTATATACAATTATGTATATAGAAAAATTCTGGAAAGAGTTTTGCGAATATATATACATTTGTAGCGAAAGTACAGAATGTTTTATTGAATTTTATTGAATTTCTTGAGGTAATGAAGAGTTTGATTTGACGGATGAATTAAATTATAGGTCTCGATTTTCATGTTGTTATCTGGAAGTGGCGACTTGTGTATATGAATACCTTTTCGATTTATATACCACGTATTGATTTAATAAAGTTCTCTTTTATTTGCTCGCGTGTATTTTACAATATTGCATACGTTCGCGCGTGCCACGACCGTGAGAAAGGATCTACCTGCATTCTGCAGCTCTCTTCATATTATCTTTCCATGCATAATTATTCGCTGTCTATGCTCGTTACCTTCGATATCTACTACTATTCTCGATACATATATATATATATGTGTATGCGCGTGTATACATCTATATGAATATATGCGGTTCTGTGTAACTGTTCTGTGTGTATGTATGTGTGTGTGTATGTGCGTGTATGCACATACACACATACGCATAACGATGATGTTTACTCTCTTCTATACTACTTTTAACTTACTGTACTTGTCGAAGGAATGCACGCAACCGACTTCCGCGATCTGACCCGTCAAATTGATTTATTCCGTTTGACAATTAGACTTATCATCGTGCTCGCAATTATTATTGTTACGATACTAATTGACAATTTTTAGTATTGCGATAATATTTTGAATTTTGACATGAGAAAAGTATTGAAAAAATTGCTTCTTAATTGTTGCAACGTTTTTGAAATATAACTCCTCTTCACGATTTTATATTTAATATTGTATTTTACGCGATTCTACGTTGCTGATGCAAATTTAATATTTCCATAGTAAAGTTGTTCGAATTTTTCGAATTTCCGCATAATATAATCCTTTTCGACTAAAACTTTCTGTATTTTTACGATTGCGTAATATTGCGTAAATCGCGCAAAAGTAAATTTAAGCAGTAATTTAACATTCGTTTCCTTGTAATATTTACAAAAATAATGTCGCGAGACAAAAGCAGGATGACATCGCTCGAGAATGTTCTCATTCGAAAAAAATGATCCGCCGAGGTCCTTGCGTCGTTCCGTTTCAGTCTCTCTCGCTGCTACTTATCTACCTGTGGCTGCACTAATAAAGCACGTGTCGCATTCCGAGCACCGGGGACATCCCTCGAATCATCATCGGCCGAGAGAAGCGTACGTACACACACCCACAATGCGTCATCATTGTCACGTCGCGCGTGATAAAGTGATTGATCGCGGCTCTTGATCGCGACCAGGGGCAACGAGTCGTCAAGTCGCAAACTTCCATGGGAAAAGAAACGGTTCTCGGAGGTTGACTTGCTTGACACTATGTATTATCATTTTTTGTTTTTCTCGGCGACACGATGACGAAAGTCCCTGAGAAAAATCGGGCGCGCGAAATACGAGAATATTTTACGTATGACACTTTTACGTCGAAAGTGGCGATCGGCGACGGCGATCGATCTCGTTCGCTTTTTATCTCTCTCTCTCTCTCTCTCTCTCTTTTTTTTTTTTTTTTTTTTTTTTTTTTCTGTAGCTCGATCGTCAACTTTCTTGTTTCATCGGACGCTGATTAATTCGCGGTACGCCCGCATCTTTTATGTGACCCTCTTTTTCAGCGCAAGCTCCCTACGCGACGGTGTGTGAGCGCCTTTTTTTTTTTTTATCGATGGTTCTTACTTGAATCGGACGTATATATATTTCGGCCTTTTCCAAGCAATTGATTCTGTTTGAGCGAAACATGTATCGTAAAGTAAAATTTATTTTAGCGGAGAAAAGGAGATATTTTAACAAAATTAAATTGATAAGGTTTCTCGAAGGAATTTTTATAGAAATACAGTTATCGACGTGTTAGAATGTTAGAAAAAATACAGAGTTCTTTTAAATAACTCTTTTTAAAAAACTTATCTTATATATTTGTTTTTTTATATATATTTTATATATGCAGTTTATATATATTGAAGTAATAATTATTTATACGCAAGTTTTTTTGCTTGGAAAGATGATCAGATGTATCGTACCTTTGTTTTTTTTCTATTAATTTTGATTTTTGGTTATTGAGCAAATTTACCTTCACAAATTAAGCGGCAAATGTAGCTTATTGTACGACAATTTTCTGGCAAGTAATTTCAATTTAATCCATCATTATTTACCGATAGATTTCACTTATATTTATATTGATCCCAGAGCACTAACACGAGATAATTGTCAATTAGCGCTAATATGATTTTGCGTATAATATTATAGGAAGACTATAGAGGATGTGTACAAAATGTTCAATTAAATACGATATGAGAATAATTAATTAATAAAGAATGATTAATGGTTAATAATTAACAATAATTAATAATTATCGAATAAATTAGACGAAAATACTACGTGTTACTATTGTTACTATTGTTAAAGACTATTTATTACGATTATGAGAAACATTTCTTGAAGCTTTCGTCATATAATTATGCTTACGCACCGTCGACGCAGATGACATAAGCGTACGTTTCTTCCTACTTTTCTTCTAATACGTATTTGCGAATCCTTTTTTTTCCTTGTATATGTGCCTTTTTTAATCAGCATCGCGTATATATATATATATATATATATATATATATATATATATATATATATATTGATAGTCTTATTACATATATACCTATTTTATCAGGAGAACAAATATCATGGTTCAACGATCGGGAGATTTTCTTCTTTTCGAACGAATTGTAACGCGTATTCGACGCAAGGCACACTCGTGCCCTATCGAATCATGTTTTTAAATATGATCAATACCGGTAATTGTATACATTATATTGTACCGTAATGATTGTGTTGTATCAACACCGCGAATAATAGTCGACGAGACAGTCGAAATTCGCTATAGTTTAGCGAGCAGAGGGAAGAATTTGACTGCTCGTGTGTGACAAAGAAAAAAAAAAAAAAAAAAAAAAGACTAAACAGAATTCTCTTTTGCGAATAAAAATCGCGACTTGACTTTTCGCCCTTTAACCCTTTGTACTTTAGTAATTTCTTTTGTAAAATTAAGCGTGTTTAGAAGGCCGTGTTTTCTTCTAATCATTCCGAATTAAATTACGCTCTTACGTAATCCTTTTAGAAGGCAATGTGCGTTTCCTTCTAATTGTTCCGAATTAAATTACGTTCCTAATAAATTAACCTATTAAATTAGCTTTGTTTTAAAAAAAGATTGTTTACGTAAAGATAAATGAACATCGATGTGAAATTCAGTTTTGCACTATTTACCTAAATGCAAAGGTCAAAGGTGATTGAAATAGTGTGTAATGCTTTATATCTCTGGAAAATTTTGTTTTAGTCCAAAATGCTGATAAAAATCAAATTGAAATCAGATTCCGGAATATACATAATGATTGATATCTAGCATAAAACTTTAAAAAAAGAGTATCCATTTACAAATTATTGTCACTTCTCTCCAATATATTCGAAAGAATATTTTTATAAAAAAATGTTAACATTGTATCTCAACGCGAAAGGAACGCAAAGGGTTAAAGCGCAAATCAATCTCGCGGAAAAGTGCTCTTCAAGATCGTCGAATCGAGAAAGAAGGGTTCGCGCCCTCGTTAAAGAAGTGGGCCACCCAAGGAGTATCGCCTACCGAGATGATGGGCGGACGAGACGCCCGGAAAGAGAAAAATGACGAAAAGAGAGAAAAACGAAAAAAAAAAAAAAAAAAAGAATGAAATAAGGAAAAGAGGAAAGATGGAGGGAAGCTGCGTCAGTAAATACGTAAAACAAAGCTGTTGCTGCTATCTCTCGATATTGTGTCCGTTGCTGTGGATGTTACTTACTTGTGTTTTTGTATACGTGTGCGCGGTGTGTGCCCGTGTGTGGTCTCCGCTTGCCTTGATATCCGCGATTTCTACACTTGCCTGCTTCGATTGCCTCTGCCTGCTTTTTACGAGATTTCGTAAATTGAAAAAGCAATCAGCGACTGTTCACGTTTAAGCGATATAAGAATCTAGAAAAAATATAGTAGAGATGTTAATTAATTTCCGAAATTTGTTGTTTGATCACCTTTGACACAAGTCAGAATTTAAAACGATAAAATCAATGTTGTAATTGTCATTTTTTTCTCCCTCGGAAATGTATTTAGAATATATATATAAAAAATAGAATGTGAAAAATAAGGTGAAAGGGTTGCGATCGGATTATTTTATCGGCAATTATAATGTTAGAATAGAGAAATAAACAAACACGAGCTTTTAGATTTTTCCGATAATATTATCTTTTTTCAATTAGCAAATGATTATTACATAAAAAAAAACGATCTAAATTTAACTTTTCTCGTATTTCTTTGCAACAAAATTTTTTGAAGTTTGAGATTTTTTGAACTTTCTTATTTGAACTTTTTTATCGAATGCAAGACAAGCTTAATATTTTGAATAAATTTGGTAAAAGTTTGTCGCGTGATAGGAAGGCATAACATTATTTATATA
Organism: Anoplolepis gracilipes; assembly: GCF_047496725.1. Taxonomy (NCBI): domain Eukaryota; kingdom Metazoa; phylum Arthropoda; class Insecta; order Hymenoptera; family Formicidae; genus Anoplolepis; species Anoplolepis gracilipes. Next base: position 12,983,570 of record NC_132974.1, read on the forward strand.
ACAGAATATGAAACATAACTTTTCTGAATATATTCGATATTATTGTTGTCGCTAGTTTTGCTTTTCGATCGATGAAATTTTGTTGCCTGCCTTGCTTTGGCTGCCTGGCTGTTTGTTTGTGTGCGTTCGTCTTTTCCCTCTCTGCAAGCCACTGTCCACTTTCCCTCTTCAGTGCATCGTATTGTCGCTCTTTTTAGAAATTATCATCAAAATATAATCAATACTCATTATCAGTGCACATCAGGGTACGCTCTCATACAAAATAAATATATTTTTTTATCGAGATACATATATACATATATATATACACATACACAGGATGTCTCATAAAAATCTATTTTGCAAAGAAATCGAGGCAACAGAGATCGATCTTTCCTCGGCAAAAATTTTATTCTACTTGACAAAGTTTTGTAATGATAATGTTATAATCTTGAAATTCTTTCAAAGAAATGGTAAAAAAAATTATTGAAAATAAAAAAATAATTGGTTTTTAAAACATTTTAAAAAGATTAGCCATATAAGTTATGATTATAGTTTTATCTATTTACATATTTTTTTCGTATGTGAGAAAAATTGCAGATTAACGATAATAAGATATTTTCTTAAATCTTTACGTTATTTTATTTTTAATTATTTGTTAATTAATTGTAATAAAATCTTCGCTAAGGAAAGGTCAATTCGATTTGTATAGAATAAAATGTTACAATTAGTATCTCTCTTTCTGGGACATTCTGCATACTTATATATTTCAAGAAGTTTGACAGATATATATTTAATTCTTTGTATTTCAATATATACTGTAGTGCTTTATTGTTATTTGCATCACTAATCAATCAGTAGAAATATAATATTATTGTAGAGTTTTGATATACTTATATATTTGATATTTTTTAATATAACATTTAAGTGCAAAGAATTAAATATTTTAAGTAAGGACAAAAAAAATATTTATTTATTATTTTTCTCTTCGTTCTCTCTTATCATTCAAACCTTATCTAGATTTTATTGATCGCGATTACCCATACTTTACATGCTCGTCACTATCAACTATCACTCAAAATCTTACGCACTTCCACAATTATATGTATATATTTTTTTATACCGATATGCACGCTTGTATTTCAAGCCGAATGAGGAAAAGAGCAAAACATGAAAGATATATCGCAATTTTCGCGACTGACAAGTTGTCAATAAAATCGATCAATCATACAGATTCTCTTTTACATTCTCGCCTCTATTTAGCGTGTTATTTAATCCTAAATGCAACTTATCCGAGTTCCATACATTTTTATTCGATACTTTTTTTTTTACTCGCTCGCGTTAATTAACGAGGTGAAAAAATTTGAATCGGATATCCGCATTTAGCGTTAAATGTGATACATGCAAATATGGTCTGTAATTAAACGAGACTCTGTTAAAAATAAGAAAAAGGAAACCGTTAAACAAATTGTCGCTTATCCTTTTTCCCTTCTCGGTTCATCGATCATTTTATTCACTTCGCTCATTCACTCATTCATTCGTTCGCGCATTCACTTACTCGCTGCCCGTCACCCTCCCATCTCCCGTCCTACTTCAATTACGTGTGCGTGTGTGTTTTGCATTTATCCAGGTACTTGCAACCCTTTGAGTCTCGAAGTATCTCCAACTGGAATTTTTTACCGGTCTCTATTAATCTTTTTTCACATGCATTATCGTAATAGTTATATCAAAATTAATATTGATTGAAGTCGATTATGAGAGGAACAGGAGATTATATATTTAACCGCAGAGTTTAAAGAACTGAAATTTATATATTTTATTATTTTATAATTATGTTAATAAATGTCTACGTGTGATATTGCTTTATGTTTTTAGATGCCATTTTCGTTTACATCTGTAATTTTTGATTTTTTTTTCAGATATATATATTTAGTTATTATAATTTTTGTAAGTTCCAAAGTATTCGACACATCAAATTATTTAATGATGAATTCTTATTTGTGCTTCTTCTTTCGTTTATTTGACCGATTCCACATTCACATTCGTGACTCAAAGGGAGCTCGCAGGGCCTGTGATTTGCCTTGCGCATTGGATCTAACTCAATGGAAGCGTACTCTATTCTGTATCCTGCGGTGTACCTCTACCTACCTACCCCTACACACTTTACTATATACCGCTCTTTTCGTTACTGGGTGTCCAGAAGAAATCCCCATTTACCGCCCAAAAAAAAATAACACTGCAGCCGTAGATCTGCTCGATCGCGTTCGATCCTTCCTGGACTCTTCTCTGACAGAGAGGAGGCACGCAGGGATGATCGACGACGATCGGGAGATTAGAACTGTCCAGCTCTCACAGAACTCACAGAATATCGCAAAAAATGAAAAAAAAAAATAAAAAAAGAAACAAACAAAAAGAATCTCAAAGACTGAAAAAAAAAACGCGCGCTCTTTGTCAGAAGGAAGATATCCGCCAAATAAATAAATAAAAAAAAAAAACAAATATATAAACGCACAACAACAACAACAACAACAACAACAACAACGGCGACAACAATTACAGCAACAGGAACAACATCTACAACAACAACAACAACATGAACAACAGCAACATCAACAACAACAACAACAACATCGCCATTGACCGATACAACATCAGGAACAACAACAACAACATCAACAACAAGCAACAACCGAACATGCCGACACGTTCGTACCGTCTCACCGCGTTTGACGGTACCTTCGGTCGGGACTATACTTTCTTTCTTTACAATCGCTCTTGCCCGCCCGTCTCTGCCCACCTATCTCTGCGTCCCGGGCAGGTATCGATATATATATATAACAGTACGCCGTAAGGCGAGCTCGAGGGCGCGCCGCGACGTCGTCCGTGATAGACCGAATGAGAAAAAAAAAATCAAGTATCACGAGGAAAGTGAAAAAAAAAGAAAAGAAAAAAAAAACGAGAGAGGCCCCTATAAAAAGAATACTTCTCACTCTGGTCCCACTCTGTACGCGCATCACTACCTCAACATATCCGGCCACAATATCCACCTCTTGCTTGCCCAATTACCCATCACCGATTTATCCATTACATATATACCTCTTTTTCTATATATATATATATATAAAAATATATATACTTAACTATATACTATACTAATATATACTACTAATATTACTACTTTATACTTACTAAAAGAAAGATATGAAGAAAGAGTGAAGATGTACTCTCTCTCTCTCTCTCTCTCTCTCTCTCTCTTTCTTTCTATCTGTCTATCTCTCTCTTTCTCTCTATCTCTCGCTCTCTAACACTGGTGGTGGTTGTCTGTGTTGTGCTGCCTCTGTCTGTCGTAGAGCAAGGAGGCTGGCATCCGCACTCTGGTCGCACTCGACGACCAGGGAGGTGAGTGAATTCCGCTTGTTAGCAATTAAGTAATAATCGAAAACGAGAGGGTAGGAGGTGAAGGAACGAAGAAAATTATATTCGTTTTCGTAGTCACCGCACACACCTTTACGATTTAACACACCGTCTATTTACTCGCAAGCGTGTTACCCCCGCGAGTGTCTTTCTCCCTCCATACGCATATGATACGCACATGACACGCATACACATGACAGGGTCTCGAGATGAGAAAATTGCGGGAAACAAAACAATACCACATAAAGTTTATATTTTTATATCTCTTTTATATGCACAAATTAGGTGTGATATAGATATAGTTTTTGCTTAGTTGTAGAATTAATTTTTAACGTTTAAAGAAAGGAGCTTATTTTTATTCTAACATTTCTTCTTCTTCTTCTTCTTCTTCTTCTTTGTATATGCTATACATTTTATCTTTTTCATAGAGAGTTACATTTATCTTAAATTAAAATATTTAATAGATACAAAGATTATTCTCGCATTTTTCCTTCTTCCATGTCGAAGTCATGCGGAACATCCTGTAGATTTCATCCTAAACGCATTTTTTTTATGTTTGCTACTTGCGAGAGGTTTAATGATTCCAGATATCCGCTAGATCTCTTAAATATGCCTACGTAATTATTTTCGCGTTAATAATTAAACACACACAAATATAATACACACACATACTCACTACGGTATAACGATTAAATACAGACTCTTTCGGTCACGATATAATTAGCGAAGAATCCTTAATTTAATGAAAAATGTTAACAACATAGGTTCTTAGTAAATTTTGTATTTGATATAAATCTGACGATAAAGCGACCGAAAGGGTTAACAAGGGCAGTGATCTCGAGAGTCGAAACGCTCGCGGGTTGTAGCTGCTAATCAGAGACGGAAATTGTTCCATTAACACACTCAGTCCTACCAGGGCCCGAGATATTACGGATATAGGTTTGCCATCCCCTCCCCCCCCCGCGATCCCGCACCCCACCCCCGTTAATTATGGTCATACGACATGCGCCGGATATTCGCCGCGTTCCAATCCGACAAACGTTTGCGCGAATAATAGTTCCGGATTTTGCAAAAGCAGATGCGGATTCCGCGAGAGTTTTCCGTCGGCCGTCAGGCGAAAGATAAGTCTTTTAGAAGTCGATTTTTCCAGTTCAGATAGTTTGATACCACCGTCTCGTACACGAAAGGCAATTCTTTGAATAGGAAAATATCGATTAATCTACGCTTAATTTAATGTGCCTGAAATTACAGGCTTTGACGCGGTTTAACGACATAATGCCATGCTTTTAACGTGACACGAGCTCGATCGGAGCTTTAACACTCTCTCTCTTTCTCTTTCTGTACCCTAATCATCTTTATTTCCCTAAATACTGAAGAGGCAGAAACAATCCGCGGAAATCGTCCATGAAGATCATTTCGCGCTCGATTAGCAAATTTAATTAAGGGGACCTACAGCCAACTGCCACTGCACAATTGCAAGTTGTATACTGTGCCGGATCTACTATGATTACTACTGATTACAACACCATCGCTATCACTGACATACCACTGAGATACTCTCTGCTGATATTACTAACGTTACTACTTGTAACATTACACTACGGCTGTGTCTTGGATCGTTGATAAAGTTTTCGTCCGTCTAATTTTTATCAATCGACTTTGACTTTTCGTCAAAAAAATAAATCTTTTCGACAGGATATCCTATTTGAAACGCCCTATTTTTATATAAAAAAAATTAAATAAAAACAAGGCATTTCAAATGGGCCACAGCCTGTACTTTAAAAAGTAATTAAGAATTTGCGCAATGTGTGCTTTTCTTCCGCGTATAATCTCTTCGCAGCTTTCATCATTCGCGAGCAAACTGAAAGGTGCATTTTTTTTTTATTTTAATTTCCTACAAGCTTTCTCGGTGCATATGGAATTTGTGCGGAATTTTGCGATCCAATATGCGGCTTGTGCAATCACGACGTGAACTAGTTCAGGCTCATTTTTACATTTCACCATTCACATGGACAAATCTGCTGCAATAACGTGACAGAGAATATTCTTATAGCATATACATATACATACTACGCTCGCGATATGCATAATGTGAAAATGGGCCTCTATCAATAAATCAATCATCGCTGCTGCTCTGCTATCGCTGTCGCTATTTGCCAGCGTTGACGTTGAAGCGGCTCGTACACGATCCAACGAGCGAATTTTTAAATTGTGTAAAAAAAAAAAAAAAAAAAAAAAAACGAGCGTCATCGCACTTAATCTCCTTTGATTTTTTATCAATATTTTTAATTTTCACATAACCATATTATATTTTGTGATATCCTCTTTATCCGTATTTTTATTAGTGTATATATATATATCAGTATTATTATTAATATAGATTTTTTTTATCGATCTATAGATAGATTCCTCGCGATATTAAGACTGTTTCCCCCCTTTTACTTACATCTTTTATATATAAAAAGAACAGTTTTTCTCTATTAATTTTTCTTTGTACGTGTATGCGTGTTGTGTGTGCGTGCGTGTGTATCGCGCAAGCTGTTGGATGCTGTATGAACCGCTTAACGAGATCGAACTGCTCTCGTGTACAATTAACAGCTGTTGTTCAGATGGTGTAATCAATCGTGATCATTTGGTTTTTATTTTCTCCCCATATATCCCGTCGTTTTTCTTCCTGTGTAGCTCATTTACACTCACACTATTCGCCCTTTCTTTCGCGCCCTTTTCTCTCTCTCTCTCTCTCTCTCTTTCTCTTCGTGTAGATTCAGATACTTTTTGTTCCAAATCCAGACGACACGCTGGATGCGATCGCGCGCAGTAAAATGCAATAATGGCATGTGACATGTGGGAATGCCCTTATCGTGTCTTCGAGTTTCTTCCTCCACCGCCCTTTTTTTACACTCTTTACCGATGTGGCGAAATTTAGAAGCGTGCTAAGTGCCCCCTCATCTGTCAAACGCTGTTATTCGCATTTGCTTTCATATACCAGATGTGTACCGGGTTAATTGGGACATCGCGACAGTTTTCGATGTTCAAATATATTATTATATATTTAGAATTGTTTAGAACATGATTATTTATTTTATCGCCGTCTAAATTATATTGTATAGTAAATAAAAAAATTAAAAAAAAAAATATATATGTGTGTGAGTATGTGTGTGTGTTTGTATAAAATTTAGATGGCAATAAAATGAATAAAAATTACGTTCCAAATAACAATCTAAATATATCGCTTGTTTGTAAATTCAGCCTTTTATAAAAGCCTAAGGCTTCTTTTAAAATAGTTTATAAAAATTCGGCTCTTTATAAAAAGGCTGGTTTTATAAAAAGAATCTTTGCAATATATATATATATATATATATATATATATATATATATATATATATATATATATATATAAATTGATAGGAAAATTATATATATATAATTTACATGCATAATCTACTCTAGTATATAGTAAAGTTATAAAATAATATTATTATGGAAGATTATCATCTCTCATCGTCATCAACAATTATCGAGCAATGGCCACGGTCACCAGTTGAGCGTTTAATTTATCATAATGTGATTTGGTCGCCATAAAGCGATTACGAGTAATATTGATTTCAGCATCACTTTCGTCATCTACCTCGTTAATCATTAAAAGTCGCGACTTCGCGCTCGTGTCGCAATTAGCCCGATCGATCCCAATTTCACAAGACACACGTACTGTAATTTCTGTGGATTTACTGTATAATTCTGTGTATACTTAATCTTTTTACTATACACAAATACTATTCCAGTAGCCAGCCGCGAAGCTTACAGAGCTGTGTCGCTTTCAGTCTATACGTATTGTTTATATATAACTACATACATATATTTCTCTATATATGTATATATATATATATATAACATGTATTTGTCTATCTAATGTAGATATATCTCAAGAGAGTATATACTCTATAACTCGTTAACGCTTGTGACAGTAGATATCTGTCTTGTCTGTCGTAACTTATTTCATTTCTTTCCTCTTTTACTTCTGATATACATTTCTGTCATCTCCTTTCTTTCTATCTATCTATTTCCTCTCTCCTTGATTTTGCAATTTGTGCATCCAACGTGCAACTATTCTCTGTCGGCCGTCGTCTTACTAAAGTAGATACTGTCCCCGCTTTGATTTTCGAGTCGCTGGTCAAAATGTGTGCGTATGCAATATATAAATGTTAGGAAAGGCTATAAATAATATTAGTAATAATATTTACAAATATGGAAATTGAAACGATGTCGAGAATCGAAAAACAACAGGAACTCGGTGCCAAGTGGACGAACGAGAAACGCGAGAGTGAAACCGCAAAGTCGCAAAGAAATTCCGCTCGGCGCGATCGCGCCAATCGCGCGCTAATCGCCTATTAGCACGGCAAGAGTAATTAACAATTAACGTGATTGCCGCTGTTATGTGATCATTGTCATCATTATCGTCTCGTTCTCGTCAATTCGCGTGTATTTATCTGAAAAAACGAAAGCGTCCGACGCTCAAGAGACGCACCGACCATCATCGTACTTTTCAATCACTAATTATCAATCATCGATATTATCAAGATATACTAGGATGAAATTTATTAGAAAATTAGTATGAAATTTGTTGAGAAGAAGAGTCTCAAAATTCTTTGGTATAGTCTAAATTAACATATCGCATTTTTTTCTTTCTTTTGAATATTTTATATACCTTTCTTAAAAAATTATTTTATCCGAAAAACTAAATTTAAGATATAATTAAGAATAATTTGAAAGATTTAATTTAATAAACTTTCACGTTTATTTGTTCGTGGAGAAATTTTTATTGCAAGCGTCAAAAGGTAGCGTCTCTTGTTCGCCGATATCTCTATCAAGTCGCTTATTTACGCTCATCGTCAATCGTCATTACTCTTAATATCGTCGACGTCGTATCCGTCATCGTTGTTCTCTTTATTCTCTCTTTTTCTATGATTTTTAACGTAAGCAATAAATTGGTTGCAATTGTGACTAATTATAATTGTGATTATAACGCGAAGAAAGATTTTCAAGTAAAAAGTTCTTAATAGATTAATTAGATCAATTTAGTTGGAATTTAATCTTCAACTCTCAAGTAATTTTTGAAATTATTCTAAAATTGAGCGAAATCCGGAAATTCGAATTATTTGAATAATTCTCATTTATTGTTCATGAAAATAATTTTCTGTTATTAAATAATAATTTTCTATTATATAAAAATAAATAATTTAGTTAATCGCAAAACGCCATGGTAATTGCAGCTGATTTATGTAAGGGGTGAGCAAGCAATTATGGTTGACATCATTGCGATTAAGATCATATATCTTAATGACATAATTGCGAGCTGCCTCTGGATCTTCTCATTTATTTTATCGTCTTTATTTATTTTAATATTATTATTATTATTATTATTATATTATATTTTTATATTACTGTTTTATTAAGTTTTTATATTATTACTGTTTTAACTTTGATAAATATGTTTTAATTTTTTCGTTATGTGCGGCACGTTTTGTCGAAGAGCGCTATTTTTTGGATATTCTTTTTTATAATGGCAAGGCAATTTATCAATTTTATATAATATATATATAAAATTGCGATAAATATAAACGCGAGAGTTAATATTTTTGCAATAATTTACGCCGCATGAGCGTATTATTTCGAGGACAATGTTTGCTTTCAGGCAAAATTGTCGCTTTTGAATCGACGGGACGTGCCCGCGCGATTTTGTTGCTTTTTTGTCTGTGACTTTGTTCCGCAGTTAATTCTCGCACCCATCTACTGAGAAAAACGATTCTTTCGTTTCCGTTAATATGTGGCACCTTGATGACCCTGTCGTAGACTGAGGAGATCGGAGCAAACACTCTGACGATGTTAGACCACCAAGGCGGTAAGCAGTTTCTCAGTAAAACAACAATAAGTCACCGTCTCTTTCTCTCTCTCTCTCTCTCTCTATCTCTATCTCTCTTTTGCGAAGAACGAGCGAGCGATGCGACAAGTTCGATGAATATAATACGTTAATGTAACAAGGAAAGTAAAACGGATGAGAGGAAAAAAGCTGACAGGAAAGAAAAAAGACGCGAAGCGAAGAACGAAGTAACACGTGCGCGCCCCTCGTTAGCCATGTCAATTTGCGTTTCCCTTCATATAGAAGAGCACGTTCCCAATGCGTGATTATTAGAATGCCGACAAAGTCAGATGAAACGAAAAATCGATACGGACGGTCGACCGAAATCATTTTTACGATATTACTTGCTCTTACATTTTTGTAAAAAAAAACAGCGGCGCTATTTGATTGTCAATATATAAAGGAGGGGGGAGGAGAAAGAAATAATTAATTTGATATATTTTTTTATTATTTATGTAGCAATCATATTTAATATTTACTCAATTTTATCCCTTTTTTCTATTTAATATATTAATTATTTTTGCTGCAAAATTGTAAATAGTATATATTATTTTTTGAAAAATCTTATATCAATTAAAGCAGAGAAAAATTTGTAAAGTTTTAATTTAGTTACTCATTATTATTGACAGATATATTTTTCCATCTAAATAAAAAGTCACGGAATATTATCGTCTGCATTTTTAATGATATTATAAACATAATTGATATTTAATAATTCGATGAAAATGCAATCAGCTGACCGTGCGAGTCGATTTTCGTTACTCTTCTTCGTCGAGAGTGATCCATCCGCTGTTTCGGCTGTCATCGAGCAAAGGCAAATGACGGGAGATATCACGATGACGAGAACAATCCTCTCGCATCGCTAGCGGATGACTTGGTTGACTCGTGACGACATCGTCATCTACATCGAGTTATTTGAACGACATTATCGCTCTTATATTGTTAGGCCTGTCATGTTTAGGGCATCCGATGAAATTCCATTTGTTACCCCAATCTTGTTTCCCCCGATCCTTGATACTAATCTCCGATGTTATATCTTTCAACGGCATGATGTTCTATCGATGTCTACTAAGTGTATCTACGGGATATTTCTCTTGAAGGATGTCCCGTTTATTATATCCTTTTACCTTTGACTATATTTAATTGTCTGTTTCTCTATCTTTTTTGCCTTCGCCACTTCCTTTCTAGCTTTGCTCTGCTCTGGTATATTCATTTACTTCTTCGGGATGCGTCACACGTCAGGTGTGTGTCAATGTAATCATTCGCATTCAGAAATATGAGACTCTTTAATTTTTTTCACTTCAATTATCGTGAAATTGAGAAATTAATATTATTTATTTGAAAATAAATATGCGCTGTAAATTTGAAGTTTATTTTAATTTGAATGAATAATTTATTTTAATTTAATAAAATATATAAATTTAGGAGAAGAGATTCTCTTTTTATATAATTTTCGTTTTAAAATATATAGAGAAATAATGATTTTATTGTTTTCATTAAAAACTATATTATTAAATTTTTTAATAAAATAATTTTTAATGAAACTTTGATCCTTTTTTTTCAATAAAATAGTTTTTAATGAAACTCTGATCCTTTTTTTCTTTACTTAAAAACAGTATAGACCAGAGTTGATGTAATTTTTTCCGAATAATTTTCTTTTTACATTTATTATAAAATCTTGCTTTATCCACATAATAATAAAATGTACTGTTATTGAAAATTTTTAGACAGATATTTATTGCATTTATATAAATATTTGAGTGCGAAAGATTATCAGCATCGAGTAAATCATAAATCCTTGTTTCGAAAAGCTCGTAGGTTTATCTCAATTTTATTCCAATATGTTTCATTTCAGTGTTTAAAATAGTATCATTTTCATTTATCATCATTTATAACGAGTTTTCTATCCATCTTCTGAGATTCGCGGAAGAAGAATTGTTACGAATGTTATTTTACATGCTTTTTACTGCTAATTCTCAATATTTCCCATCAAATACGTCATGAAGGAGCGTCAAGACCCATACGTCATCATTTATCCATTTTTCTTTAATATCTATAATAGATTAAGTATTTTTGCATCTTTGTTCATCCGACGCCTTAAAAATTAATAGGAAAAGAGCAACAGGGTGAACCCTCTCTCATCGTTCCTACGATCCCCTCCTTCACAATCGTCATTATTGACCTGCGATGTTAGCACTTGCTGACGTCACGTCGTCATATCTCCATCCTCCACTCATTCATCCCCTGATATACGCATAATAGATTAATTAGTTGAGGCTGAAAAAAAAATTGGTCGTCCGCGCCCCCTCGCCGCTCCGACATTTTCTCATCGTCCCTCCCTCCCTCCCTCCCTCCCTCCCTCTCTCTCTCTCTCTCTCTCTCTCTCTCTCTCTCTCTCTCTCTCTCTCTTTCTATCATTATCTTTCTCATATCTCTCTCCCGAACTTCATTTCGCCCCGCGTTGGCACTGGTGAAAATATCACGGGGGGCCTCGGACCTTTCCTTTCCGGGGAGGGAACCACCGCGGAGCGAGGCGAGGGAGCGTCCCGACGGCGATGTAACTTTTTCTCAATGTTTAACACGTCGCTGATTGCCTGTCGGTTGCCTGTTTAGAGCCACGAGGTCGGGATGAAAACCCTCGTAATGCTGGACGAGCAAGGCGGTAAGCCACTTCCACTCTAGCCTCTAAACATAAACAATAGACAGATCCCGAAGGGTCGCGAAGAAGAAAGAGAAAAGATAATCGAAAAAAAAAAAATATATATATATAATGTATACTTAAAAAGCGATTTCGCTCTTCGCAGCGACAACCGACAATTTTACAGAGTATACATATACACACATATCAAAATATGTATATACAAATATGATATATCATGGATAAGAATAGTACTCGTCCATTGCAATTTTGTCGCTATAAATATTTGATCCCTTGTCGTGGTAAAAATTTCAGATCCATTTTTTCATAATAATTATTAATTTTTATAATCAATCGGTCGATTATAGCGGGAAAATGGACAACAGCGTGCGCTCGAATACTTTTCTTATCCTGTTGAAAAATACGCGGCGATATCCCGGGAGCGTGATAACACGCGAGAATAAGCGATAAACGCAGTGCTTGCCGGAAAGATAAACGGAAGTAGCGTTTTCCTGTAGCGCCTTCACTTCCTTAGATCTGTTCACGTACCATAATTTGCGAAATATTGCCGCGTATTTCGCACACGTCTCTTGTACAGATTGTCCTAAAAAAAGGGGGAAGGGGGATCGGTAGCAGGACCCTCGATTCCGAAGCACAGTTTCAGAAATCGATTTCCTGATAAATGTCATTTGCTCTCCGCTTCAATTCATCAAGAAGTGATATTTCGCCATCTGTTATCATTCTCTATTATCTACTCTTCAATTTCTTTCCGAACTTTTTCTCTTTATTCTTGCTAATTTAATATCGATTAATTTTGTGACTTTTCTTGAAGATCCTCGTCTATTCTTGCGATTAGCAAAGATTATAAACATCGTAACAATCGACGAATAACAATCAGACGGGGTCGAAAATGTTATATAAACCAAAATCAGACGGTTTGTCGACGGCAAAAAAAAAAACGGGCCCTCGCTATATCCGCGTTTTCCCCTTTTCCCGAGAGATAATCGCGTGTATATATATATATATATGTTTACACGCGTGCATCATCGAGACACTGCTGCTTATTTAACAATCAGGGACGTAGCTAATAGGGCCTGTGGTAAAAGGAAGAAAAATCATGGCACAATTTCTCTCATGTAAAATAAATTGCTTTCATGTAAAATGTATACATGAAATAGTCTCAAAGGAAAAACCCAGGAAAACATCACTTCTGCTATTCTATTGCTACGCCCCCATTATTGAGATATATATATATATATATATATATATATATATATTATTTAGCATGTATGTGTGTGTGTTTGTGTACACATATACACACACATGCTACTCAACAACACTCGGCCATCGTTATACCGTTCACTTACATTTCGCTCCCAGCGCTTAAACTTTTTTTTTCTTTTTTTTTTTTTCGGCTAACTCTGACCTTCTCGCGCGCTTCTTTGGTTCTCTTCCGCTCTCTTTCTTCAGCTACTTTGGGCTTTACCATTGCTATGTCTGCATATTATTACTACTACTTTCTCTTTCACACTGCGTAACTGATACTGATTGTTACGATACTTAATTTTTCCGCCCTTCTTGTATTTCTCTCTTTCTCTATCTCGCCCTTCTTCCGATTCCCTTTGAATTCATTCTTGTCCCTTACTCCTTCTCTCCGCAACTTCGAGATTTTTACTCGAAGTCCCTCAGGCATCTCACGATTTTTCGCACATTGCGAGTTCTTTTTTGTAAATTTTTTATTATAAATTAGATAATGTTTTTTTCCAGTATTTAAAATAAGACAGACTTCTCTGAAAAAAAAAAGAAATAAGATGGTACAGAATCACAGATATCTTTATGGAGATACTTTGCAGCATAATTGCAGATAAAAAAAGCTTCTATGAGCAGAATGTCTGAGAAAGTAATTAGTAAATTTTAATTTTAATATTTATTCTATGAGAATAAATTATTGCTTGTTAATTGCTTTCTAGACCTCGGATACTTTTGTAAATGTTAAGCATCGGATATATATTTAACGAAATTAGAAATAAAAAATAAATAAAATATCTAAGTGAATGATTAGAGAATCCGATAATTGATGTAATTTATTATCAGTATTATGGCAATGTAAAAAAGTTCGACTCGCTAAACCCCCACTTTTGATGCCAGTTGATTTTATGACGAAAATTTTTTTTCCGTGAAAAATTGTGCGATGCGAATCTTTACAGAAAAACAGAGGAAAACAAGACAAAAGCGGACAACAGACGTAATCGAGATTTCACGACACGCATCCGCGAACAGTCTATCATGCGCGTGTAATCACGCGCTTTTACATTTATATCTTACTACGGACATCTCTCGCGGTATTTTTCGTCTTCGAAATAATAGTCGACAGGATGCCAAGCGAACAACCGCGAATCCAGCCTCCGCTTTTTAGCCAAATGCATATTACTTATCGGCGCGTGCGTAATCCTCGGACACCCGTTACATTACAACGATGTTGTTTTTACTTTACACATACATTAGTCGAACATGTATTCACCCGGGTGTCTATACTTTTAAACAAACTTGCATATATTGTAGTCAAATCTATAAGTATTACGTAGATACAGAGTGTCTCGAAATACTTCTTTTATCAACCGTTTTGGACTGGATTGGTCTTCAATATAATTGCATTTTATCTGACAATATTTATCTAACACATTAGACTGTAGACAATATAAATAAACTGTAGATAAAATTTTACGTAGACTTTATCATCATGAAAGAAAGAATATATATTTATTATTTATAATAAAATTATATTGTATATTTGTAATATATATTTATTATTTTGATTTTGATTTTAAGTTTTAATTTTCAGTTTAATTTAATTGTAATTTTTGATTTTAATTTGAATTTTCATTTTAACTTAAAATTCTGGATAAAAATAGATTGACAGGTTTTGTTTCGACGAACTATAGATTATATAGTTTATGTATGTAAAAAATATATATTATATTTATTATATTTTCTATATTTTTATGGAGTTATTTAGTTCATTTTAGTTTAGTTTAGTTTATTTTATTTTATGGAATATATTTTTAGATTATATTTGCTAGAATTAATAAACCTACTCATATGATTTAGATAGAATTCAAGATATGAAATGGTTATATATAAATACGTAAAACATGTAAGCTGGAAGCCATCCTAAGCCGAAAGGTAAGGATTAAGAATAAATAATAAAAAATAATAATATATTTATTATTTATAATATAATTATATTATATATTTCTAATAATTTATAAGATATAAAACAATTTTATGAAATTTTTATAGTTTCCAAGTCTCGGTCCAAAAAATTACAATAAGAACTATTTCGGGATATTCTGTACACTTAGTTTAGAAAATTCCACCATTCACCGTGAAAAACTAATTCACTGTACATATCCGGCAGGCACATAACAGAGCAAAATCACCCGATGCAGGAACGTCAAGCAAAGAGGAAACTCTTCGCTTAACTACCGCGCTTTCGTTGCACTTTACTTTGTGCAGACTCGGGGGTTCCATCGAGCGGATGTTTCTCTTTTAACAGGATCGACCTTTATTCCGGAGAACAGTATATTTTTCATATTTTTTTTTAAATTTTATCTTGATTCTGTGCTTAAAGAAAAAAATAAAGTATCAATTTTCTTATATAATAATAATATAAATAACAATAATTCATACAAGATTGTGTTGTATGAATGCAATTATTAAAAAATTTAAATTACTCACATTGTCTTTAATTTTGAAATAATAATAATTTCACGTATGTAAAATTATTCTTTAATAATTGAACAAAATATACTTGATAGAGTATAATTAAAACTATTGATATATAAATTATTGATTTTTATAATTACAAAATGTACGATTATATTTCAATTTTTTTTATCTTTATTATCACCAATACATAATAAATCGTCAATCAAATTATTAATTAAACATCTAAAATGAATAATTTGTTTCTTGTCCATTATTCGTTGAAAATAATGAATTCTCTGTCAATAGACACAAAAAATCTCCATCGGCTCGATTGATCCCTCGTGGTAGAATCTAAAATCGAACGCAGTCGCTTGAAAGGAAAGGGTAAAGGGCGTCCGCATCTTATCGATAAATGTTTGTGCAAGATTCAAGAGTATAAATTTTTTTCTTGAATTTTTGCGCGGAACATGAGAGTGGGATTTTCGATTTTCTGATCCGGGATATGAAACCTAACCATCGCACGGAAATGAGATGAGAGAGGCGAGCGGAAATTCGGAAAATTAAAAAAAGGGGCGCCCCTTTCCTTTGGGTGAGGGTTTTACACGAACCGTCGCTTATCTTTCTTTCTCTCTCACTCTCTCTTTCTCTCTCTCCAGGAGATTAAATTAGCGAAAGAGGATTGGGCAATGCACATCCAGCGCCTTTCGTTTGCCTTTTTTTTTTTTTTTAATCAACGACCGCTTGATTACATCACGTTATTTCTTCCGAACTATTTATAAACTACACGTGTCCGAGAGCTTTAACTCTTCGCGATGGCGTTTTGCTTCATATAATTGCAACATTAAAACAACGAAGATAAATTCGCGAAACTTGTTTGTAAATAATTAATTAAGAGATTGAAATAAATAATTAAATAAAGAAATTAATTAATCGAATACTGGAGAATCGAGATTCGCGTGAAACATGAGTATAGTAAAGTCGAAATTTCCACCACGCAAAGGGTTAAAGCTGTTTACCCCTTTAGAGGAGCTTGATTACACACACATCACGTGAAACACGTTTTATCGACGAAGTGTCGTGGACACTTTTCTAGATTTCGGATTTAGTTTAGTTCGCTTTTTAGAGCACTCGCTACGACTGTTTAATTAGAAGTAACGATCATTTCTCGCGTGGTTGCCCTTTCCCCTTCGAGTCTTCGCGACCGAGAGTCGCCTTATCGCCGGCTGACTAACATTATATTCCTTGTACAACAAAACAGAACAGCTGGACCGGATCGAGGAGGGAATGGACCAGATTAACGCCGACATGAGGGAGGCCGAGAAGAATCTCACTGGAATGGAAAAGTGCTGCGGCCTTTGCGTACTTCCCTGTAACAAGTATGACACGACTGTCTTAGTTATCTCTCTCGTCACTTTCTCCTTTCTCGCATACTGTCCCTCGTTCTTTCTTAGAAAAGAATCTCAACAAAATACTCTGTAAACTACTGTTTGTCAAGTTTATTAGTAATCTATACGATTTTTTTGATTGCACACGAGCTAAGATAAATTCAATTAAAAAATAATTTTAGTAATTGAAGAAATAAAAAATAATAAGAAATTTTTTAAATTTAACTTCTATATGAAAAAAGATATCTATATTGTATGAAATTATAATTGCCATTTATAAGCTTGGAATTTTGCCACTATCAAAGCTGACGAATATTTATGAAAATCGTGAGTTAAAATTAATATAACGTAAGGAAAATCTAATGAATTCATATATTAATAATAATTGACGATGCAAATTGCAAGTCTACATAATTAACATGCACAGCGTGCATAATATCGCATTAAAACTGGAAATTGATTATTAAATTTGCAATTTGTATGAAATCGATGTTTCTTCTAAACGTCAACAAAGTTTCCCCGCGATGAAACTTAATCGCATCGCTCGCGATCTTGCGCGCGCAGAGGCGCCAGCTTTAAGGAGGACGAGGGCACGTGGAAGGGCAACGATGACGGCAAGGTCGTCAACAACCAGCCCCAACGGGTGATGGACGACCGCAACGGCATCGGGCCCCAGAGTGGTTACATCGCCAAGATCACGAACGACGCGCGCGAAACGGAGATGGAGGAGAACATGGGCCAGGTGAACACGATGATCGGCAACCTGAGGAACATGGCGATCGACATGGGCAGCGAGCTCGAGAATCAGAATCGGCAGATTGACAGGATCAACCGCAAGGTAAGTGGGAATGCACCATTATCACCACCGATATCCAAGCACATCGCAGTTGCCGAGCAACTTGGCATGCCTCTAAAAAGTAAGTACTCTTGTCCAGCTATCGCCCTCCCCCCTCTTATCACGGCAAAATAAAACATGAAATTACCAGGTGATATTTCTATGAACAAATTTTTTATATTTTAGAGATTTTTTTTATTTAACAAATTCTATTCTCTTTCTGCGTATAAAGTAGGCAGAATTTTTACGTTTTTCCCAGCTGGACAAGAGTCTAAAAAAATTATCGGACAATAATTTGCGTCCGTCGCGCCCGTCGACATACTGTTAAGTCCTTGATAGAGGAATCGAGATGGTTTGGAAAAGCCGAAGAATTCGAAGTAAAAGTGCACTGTTCTTTCTCTATTTTTGATAAAAGTCAAAATAATTGCCCCAGATGGTCTGAAAATAAAGCTGCAAAGATTACAATAAAGAGCAAAATACTGTTTTAATTATATAAATGAAGCTTTTTCATCTTTCAATCTGTGAACGACAAATAGTTTAACAGATTGATGCTCATTTGATCAAGATAAAACCTATCACGCGTGAAAGTTTAGATAAATTTATAATGTCACAATCAGCGGTAGTCTTTGTGGCGTAATCCAGTATGTCGATGAGGTTCCTTACATCCAGTACACGTCTGCCAATAATGCCATCAACGAATATCGAGCAATTATTTGGAAGAAAAAATAATTAAAATAAATTAATGTGAAAAATTGAAAGTTTACAAGATTAAAAATTAGATATTCGATCGAAACTGAAAATTAAAGTATTTTTTTAAATTTGCATTACAAAAAGTGCCTTATATTTTCGACCTCTGGATTTTCAATTTCTTAAATCAAAATTTAAACTTGAGAAACTGTTAATTCTCGCATCCTTAAATTCACAATGCAAATTAGATTCTAGTCCATTTTTTTGACATCTATATATAAATATATTCATAATTTAACTCTATTAATTATTAAATTAAGATTTAATTTTTCGTAGAAATATTCAATATCGAATTAAAATTCAATTAGATATCAAAAAAAGTATAAATATAATATATATATTGAACATACATGCAAAATGTAAATTTAATTAATTGCAACTAATATAGTATATTTTTGCACATGTTTACTGGATTATATTACATGGGATGAGCTGACATGTGTCTCGATATATACGCGAATTTCTATGTATGTCACAATGCACAGGCTCAGAGCGATGCACATCACGTTCGTCGTCGCTTTCGCTTTTTTTTATCTATTCCATCAGTCTTTCCTTTCTTCCTTTCTTTCTCTCTGTCCCTTCTATCCTTGTGTGTGATCCTAATTCGGACAGGTATCCAAAGACGCTCGTCGTCACCGTCTGCGTCTCTTTTTCACTTTTCCCTCCAGGATAAATGATATTTAAAAAGCAGCGCACTCTATGTCTAACAATAATAAATCTCTCCAAAGATGCCTTTCCATCTGCAATTTGCGAATAAACTTTAATCCTAAACGATAATATACAACATATAACGTCAAAGGTATAAATAAAGTTAAAATCTTCTGTTTACAACTGCGGAAGATAAAAAACCATATGTTTATTGATAACACAATACAGAAAAAAATTAGTATTTTTTTAATCATGTAGTTTAGTTGCCTAAAAATCTTTTTTACACTCAATTTTATTCATTTATTAATTACATCGGAAATGCAAAGATGCAGTGATGAATTTTTTTCCCTCCCCTCTTCCGATTTTCTTGTTTAAGATTAAAGTTTCAACAGGAAGTCCAAGTTACGGCTTACAAAAGTGCAATTTCAATATCAATGTCCCAAAAAAAAAAAAAAAAAAAAAAAAAAAATGATCCCAGCAATTTCCGTTTCAACGCATGCTTACGCAAGCGCATCGCACGATTTTAGCCGCCATGATCCGCCTCGTCTTAGACATCGCCCTTTTTTCTACGGCACCTTTTCGATATATTCTATACAGGCACACTTTATTCCTCGGTCATCATTCTCTCGATACAGCCTGCCTTCTATGTTCTCTTACTCAATTATAGCACCACCTCTTTCTTTCTATCTCTTTTTTCACGAGATTTTCTCAAACTATGATATTTTCCATGGATTCTCGGTTCAAAAAAAAAAAAAAAAAAGTTCCTGACAGATTAAAAATAGAAATTTTCATATTGAATTATCAATTTTAAGATAAAGAGATGCAAGATTAAACTTGTGTAAAAAGATTAAATTACTAAAAAATTTGTTTGATAATTAAATAATATTTTGCATTAAAAAAAATAGAGTTACATCTTTCTTAAGATAATAAATAAATATAAATTATGAATTTATTATTCTAACGATGTGTGTAATAATTTGTGAAGTATTTTTTCTTTTAAAAAGAATATTTGAGAATCCGTGTACTATCACTTTTGGATTTTTATTATAGTCCTCTGTAGGTCCTAGACAAAAAAAGAGGCAGAATTCTCTGACTAAAACGCCCCTCAAACGATCAACATTCGCATTCGTTATTCACATCTAACGCGGTACAAAGTAATACTTCAATAATTATCTGTGACTTATTGCAACGCGCTACTATTGAGCTCCCGATCGATTTTATTTCTCATATTATAACTCGTATTTACCATATATACGACATTTACGGCGTTTGCATTAACCCGAATTAAACGCGCAGCTCAATAATCGATATTCGATGCATCGACATTTACCTTCCAACCTCTGATATTTATATTGAGATTAAATTTATATTTCCTTTCACATTGACTCATTTTTCTTCTTCTTCTTCTTCTATCTCACTTTTTTTTATTATTAGATTCTTTGTTATGTGTTATTATTTACTTTGATCGTTCAACGCTTTCTGTATTGACTGTCACAATATTTTTTTTTTCTTCCATAACATTACCGATATCAATAAATGTTGATCGTTCGAGGACCGTTAGCCCTTTAAAGATCATATTTTAAAAGTCGCGTTATTTCGATTTATCCTTACCTACTCTTTTGCAGGTAAAAAAAATTCCCATCAGATAATCAGAAAAATTTGTGTTCTAAAATAAAAAAAAGTAAAATTATGGTCTTTAATGGGCTGTCACAGTGGGTGCACAATCTTGAACGGTCCATCAAACACGATTAATCGATCGAAAAGTTACAAGCAAATGTAGGGAAGAAAATGTCTCATTAATCACAAACATTAATTTTTTCATAATTCTACTTGATTTAAAATGAATTAAGTCTTTCCCGCTTCTTTTCAACAAAATACAAGATTAATCGTATTATACAATATTAATTATCATATTGGGACGATTTCTCGGATTATCGCGAAGCGCGGTATAATCTGCTACGCGATCCGATATGCGGCAATAATGCCGAAAAGGGTTAAACCTCGTGCGAATACCGCAAGACTCGAGAGATTGTGCATTACATCGTACGAACGGAAGCCGCACTACTAAACACACACATACACACACATGAATGCCCACTCGCAACCACACCGCACATCTCTATGACCGAAACCCAAACTGATAATCCGCAGGGCGAGTCGAACGAAACGAGGATAGCCGTGGCGAACCAACGTGCGCACGCCCTGCTCAAGTAAAATGCGTCTCTTCTCTCTGTCTCCACGTATCCGCCTCCTCCGAGCCCCAAGTTGCATATCACGATGAGATGTCGTCTTGAACGAAAGAAAGAAAGAAAAAAAAAAAAAAAAAAAAGAAATTATATACATATTGTGTATTAATACATATTTAGAGACCTGACACACACACGATCGTGGGACTGGGATTATTCTGGATGCGAAAGAGGGGAGGGGGAGCGAGAATATATATTATAAATATGTGTGTATTTGAATTGAATATTTTTGAATTAAAGAAAGAAAATTGGCCGCGTAATTATTCGCCTAATTATTAAATATTATATGTAAATTAAATTTATTTCAGAAATTGTGTGTAAGTAAGTTAATTATATGTTTATTGTAATGATATACATTTTGCACACGGATATTGCGCGCTGTTATATTCGAATATACAATATAATATGATGTTTATTTATTAAAATGGTCGAGAAATGTACGAGTAGTATTATATTCGAATGTATAATGTTTACTATCGCTAAAACGTTGAAATATCAGATTACACGAATATTCCCAGTTCTGCAAATAATCTACCCCGTTTTTTCCAACCTTCTCCCCTTCTGCTGTCTTCTTGTCGCTCGAATACCAATCCCGCGTGTTGTCTCCACAACCCGATCCGCAAGTATAACCTGTGCAACAACGGAAAAAAAAAACTATCACTATCAATAATCACGCCACTTCTACTAATCATCATTACTATCAAGCTTTCGTCGAGATACAACGACGATGTACAGTGAACAGCTTTTCGATTGTCGCGGTACACGATGCTTTCTGAAGGAAATTTGAAATGTTTATAGAGATCATGTGATGAAAATACAATCTTTATTTATATTCCTGAAATTCTTACAAATATTTGTGAGAAGCCTTTGGCTTTCAATCGTCAAGAAAATGAAGGATGCCTTGATTCTTTTATTAAAAAAAGCAACTCCAAATTTGTCGTTAAAATTCAGGCTTACGAATCATGGGACATTTTTATTTTACATATCATTCATTTTTTAAAAATGCCACGTGAATTGTAACTTGTGGTTTGAAAACGGTACTTCTATTAATGATAAATAAACGGATCTAAAGATCGAATTTCTTCTCGATCGATGAATTTGATATCATCGAGAGACAAGGAAAGCATTAGTGTAGACCGAGATTATCGAGCGATGGAGCATCGCACTGAGATGTGTCATCTCACTCGCGTACACATTGTCAAAACGCTCGTCACGTGTTGTCATCCTCGTTGTGATTGTCACGAATGAGCGCCGCCGTCGACGACGGCGACGACGAATCGCCTCTCGTTGATCCCTTTGAACCCTGTGTTAAAACCGTTCTCGATGCTTACGCCCCGACGCTCCCCGACGAGGTCGATCGGGTTAACACGCTTGACACGAAGAGCGAATTTCGTCGTCTTCCGGATTTCGCGCGGCACTGCGCGGATTTCGGACAAAAAAAAGAAACATTTATATGATCGTGTCGAATTTAATTGTCACGATCACTGTCACCAAACACGTAAGAAGATTTGAGAAATATTCGTTTCTAGATTTTCGTAGAGAGCCACAATCTCTTGAAAACCACACGCGAATGTACAATATAACACCTACTTTGACAGAATAAGAATTAATCTGTCAAATTAATTCCAGCGAATATAGCTTAGAATATATTAATTGAAAATTATATTTTTGCGATAAATAAAATTAATGTCTTACGATTGAAAAAGACATTTCATTAATTAAATTGACACTCTACGAAAATCTTGGACGATTCTTTCCCAGGTTCCTCTAACAATAAGAAATCATCTGCAATATATCAGAGTCCGCGGAAATGATGACATTTCGCGATTCCCGGCCTCGATTTATATCGACATTGGTCCTTGACAGTTCGCGTATACGACATTGCGTTTTTGTTTTTCTTGTTCTTTGACACGCAGGGCGAGTCGAACGAGACGAGGATACAGGTGGCCAACGAGCGAGCCCATCAGCTACTCAAGTAAGCGGCCATACTCTCTGTCGACCACCCCGTCGGCCGCCACGAGCATCACTACCATCACCCTCCACCACTACCACCACCACCGACAACAACAACAACAACAACAACAACAACAACAACAACAATACAAGAACAACAACACCGACACCACCAACAATCTCAGCACAATTTACACTCGACAGTCCACTCGATTGTTGCAAACGGTTTATCTTATTCACGTTATTCCGTTCGTTGTCTCTTCATTCGCGTCTGAAAAAAAAAAAAGAAAAAATAATAAGCTTGATGAAAACAAGCTTAAGAAATATACTTAATGTTGCCGAAATACTTAACCCTAAACTTGATTAAGTGTTGTAAAAAAAACGTAGTTCTGTTTCCTTGTTAATCAGAATTGTTTTTTTTTTTTTTTTTTACTTTAATTTTAAAATAGAAATCGTGTGGATTGTACGCATTTAAGTACACTTTGAGGAACAATGTTTAAAAGTTGCGGTAATGTAAATGGATTTTTGATGTTTCTTAGACGATTTTTATTTGTGTTATCGGAAGTGTTTCTTTTAAATTGCGGAATTTTTTAACCGTAATAGCGATTCGTTTACAAATGATGCAGCTCAAGAAAAACTTGTGTAAAAAATAAACGCTGAATTTGTTGTCATATTGATGAGTACTGTTGTATATATATTTATATTTCCTTTGAATTTTATTTCCTTAGTTTCTGCTGCAAGTTTAGGGTTAACGCGAAATTCAAATGTCGCGAGATCGAGTCGTAGATTTGGAGATTAAATTTGATTTTTTATTTGAAATTCAAGTATTCCAATGTAATTTTTTTAAGCTTAGCATCCGAGGAAATCCTGGTGTAACTTTCCACCGAATATTATATTTCACAACCGTTTGTTATATAATCATAAATGAAATTTAATCTCCGAAGAACGGGCTCTTTTGATTTTTTACGATAGCGGCGATGATTTGCTGATGAAGCCTCGTGGATTCAAAGCGAATCGCTTAAAGTTAAATATTAAAATATAGAATCTCTAATTTAAGACCAGAAGCTTCATTGTATCGATCATACAACAAAGTGCCGATGGAATTTTTCTCTAGCGTGGCAGAAATGTCGAGTATCGTATATATGGCAGAGCTGTGAAATTTAATCTCCGTTTTAAAAGCGAGCAGCTTCGTTCTTCGTCGGCAGGATTAACGTAAACTTTAACGGTAAAATTTAAATGAGAAAAAAATAAAAATAAATAAATAAATATATATATATATATATATATATATATATATATATATATATATATATACCTCGTTAGTTACACTTATATACGTCTGTACACGTACACCGTGTTGAAGATTAAATGCACACAAACAGTGCAGCAATTAATCAATTTTCCTCTCGGTTCAGTCAACTCTGGAGCGGAATTATATATATTGAAAAGACGATAAGGGAGAAACAGTACAAAAATCATTACACTTATCTCCCTTTGACAACAAAAAAGAAAAAAAATTCCTAATACTCTTGTACACGCAAGCTTTATTTATTATCTCTCGTTATATATTTATCGCTCTCCGATTATAAATTGCGCTCGAGAGCTATATTCAACGATAGCTGACACTTTATCTATACGCACGCGAGAAGAGCGACACACTTAATCTCCCTCTCTCGAATTTCCCCGAGTTCTCCCCGCGAAGAACCTCGTTGTTTTCCTTTCCCTTCCATGGCAAAAAAAAAAAAAAAAAAAAAAAGAAAAAAAAGAAGATGGATTACACAGGCACACATATACACGTACATTATTCCCGAACTCAATCTCGAGTAATTTCGAAAACGATTCGGAATTCTATTCCGGGTGTCCTACTCGGATCCGCGTGCGAGGAGCGCGCAAAGAAAGATCGGTGACACTTGGAGGAGGAAGGGAGTGGAATCGCGTGCGGAGGACGAAGGAGCACAGGATGAGGAAGAGAAAGAAGAATAAGAAGAAGAAGAAGAAGAAGAAGATGAAGAAAAATAAGAATATATCGAGACATAACCGAAGCAACGAAGAGAACGCGTTCAGCCATATACGATTAAATAGGAGTCGCTGAAGCTGTAGATAGAGCGAGGTCTTCTTTTTTCGTCGTTTTTAAAACTCGATTCACAACTCGACAACGTAGAGCGTAGGTGTTATCCCCGTTGGCCTTGCCTCCCCACCCACACCCCTCCCCAATTCTACCCTTTTGCGCCAATCGCGCCGAAATCACAGTAAGGTTTAACTCCAAAAAAAGAAAGATTGTACATTACTGTATTTACACGAGGGCGACGTACCTACCTTGTTAAATCGTACAACGAGGAGAGGAGGAGAAGAAGCCTGTCGCGGCTCGAGAATCGATATCCGTCGGAGTCCCTTGATCGTCCTGTAGTGAATATCCCTGAATTATTCCGCCGTGATCCTGGCGTACCCTTATTACCCAAGTGGGGCAGTAAAAAACGTTTTTACGTAGCGAACGCGTTCTTGTTATTACCCGATACTTGACGAATATACGTCTCCAGGTTTGAGAGACATTTCTTGACAATTTTGTAAACTATTAATCCGCTAATTCACCGTAAACTTAGCCGTCCTAGTAATTTCAGGTCAGAGTTCTTGCATCCCCGCGGTTGTCGTAACGCGATTTTTTGCTATCCTCTTTAGCTGCACGCATGTTGGAAATATACAAAGAGGATCGATTTATTGCTCGACAACGACGAGAGGGAAGTCAATAATCATTAATCAACGTAGGCGGTTTTTTTCTACGATGTCTCTATTTTAAACTTCGAAGGAAATGATAAGTCGTAAAATAATGGATATCGATCTCTCTCGAGCGGCGCGGCCAAAATAAAGATTGAGCACAAATAATTGCATAGCCTTTTCGATTTTGCTTGTCCTTTGCTTTCTCTCGAAGAAGGAAGAAAAATGCCCTTTCGCGGACGTTTCGCCGGACGAACATGTGTTTTAAAAGGAGTGAAAGGGTTCGCGAGAATTTGAGAGAGAGAGAGAGAGAGAGAGAGAGAGAGCGAAAAATAAAATTTGAATGCCTGTATGTGAGAGAAAGAGAGAGATTGTGCCACGATTGTGCGAGATCATTAGGCCTATAGTGATCACTTATGTCGAGAAAAATTTTAAATATTTCTAAATAGATGACGTATATACACAGGGGTGTCTCATTTCTATCTTATTATTCCATTAATGACAGATTCTTTGGTCAATTTGGAATGGATTTTTCTTCGAAAATCTTCAAGACACTTTCCCAATAATTGTCATATATATCGTAATTATATATTCTTTGATTAATCGAGCGGAATTTTAATTTACTACAAAGATATAAAAAGAAGTTTCCGCGAACGATAAAATCCTGGATTTTTCGAAGAAAAATCGATCCCGAATCGAGCAACTGAAATCTATAGTTTAAGAAATAACGCGATTCAAAAGCGGAACGGTCGGTATACATACGTCATTTATTTGCACATATATATATATATATATATATATTTGTGCAAATGTATACACAGCCGTGTAGAGAGCGAGCGCGGTGAGCCCTTTCTTAAATAGCTCCTGGTAGAACAAGAGTCGAGTGTTGCAAAAAATGGCTACTCTAATCAAGCGAGAGAGTGAGAGAGAAAGAGTATCTTTATTACATATTATATATATATATATTATAAATAAACAAACGAGTACATAGATATAAATATATATATACATATAAATATATAAATACGGGATCGAGCAATATTGTACTTGTTACTTCGTCGTTACTGTTTATCACCGCGTATTGCGAGATTAAGTACTTATTTTACGAGTATTGTCCAAACTCCATTTGGGGTTTTCCCCTTTCTTTAGCCCTCTCCCTACCTACCCGATCCTCCCAAACGATTAAGTCATATCGATTCTACAGGTCTATGTGGTAACGCGTACATCTAATCACACACACACATACACACACACACACACACACACACACAGAAATAATGTATAGACAGGGGCAATTAGGTAAATAGATAGGTAGACGAGTAGAGATACACATGATAATTTAAAAAACTAACGGAAGGAGAGGAGAACGAGGTAAGAAAGAGTGCGTATGTTTGTATATGTGAGAAAAAAAACAGATCGCGCGAACGAGAGAATAAAAAGAGAGGGGTGGGGGGTGGGGGAGGGGGGCGATGCGAGTGCATGAAGAGTGGGAAAAAAATCCGGAAGTTACGAAATAAAAATTACCGCTTTTTGTAAAAGAGCGCACAGAGTATTTCTGGGACTGTCGAAAACGTCTTTGCATCAGCGACTGGTGACAAATTGAAACAAAGCGATGAGAGAGGGTTTGTTTCAATACACAACTCTTTTGTACTTCGAGTAATTGTTAATATTTAGAATTGTTTAATTTTTTTTATTGATATATCTGATTCTAAGGATAAGACGGAAAAATTTATTAGTCCAATTAATTTTAGTCACAGATTGAATTAACGTTATTTTAATTTTTAATTAATTAATTGAACACTTTCTGTCAATGATCTTTAATGATGCAAAAAATATTTTTATTTTTTAAAATACATTAAAAATATATTTATAATAAAGTATCTACTCTCTCCAGGGAATTTTTTTTATATCGCAAAAGCAAAAAATTCTTATGGAATTTTATCGAGCCTCAGGGAATTTAAAAAAAAAATCCGTCTCTTAAGAGAACAAAAACTGTAACTTTGTCTTTATATTGCGTTCGGCAATCCAATCAATCAGCCATAGCAATCAATCAACGGTATATTCATACATCCGTGTATACTCGTGAGTTTACACAACCTTTGTAATTCTTGGCAATAAAAGCACGCAAATGCTTTAATGAAAGAGTTTTGTTTTTCTGCTGCGATATTGAAAAACAGGCGCAATAAATAAATTCATTTCAAAGTTGCCTCTAATTTTATCTGAAAGTTTGAGTACAATTTTGAAAATTAAAGAATTTACAAAAAATTGAGATATCCTATTTAATAAAAATAATCTAATCAATATAATGTAGTATAACGATATCGCTTGTCGATTTGACAGTAGAGAAGATCTTTGTAGCTGAACATTGGACAAATCCAGAAATACTCTGTACACGAATATGGAATAATTCCATACCTCCTAAGCGACAATTGTACCTTGATGTTTACGTTTATAGCGGAGCTCGAAAGAGCTCTAGGAACTGCCGGCAATGTGATATGCGGCCTCGATTTGTGACTAGAGGCGTTATACTTTTGGGAATCGACGCGGTGGCACGAGATCGAATTCAATTTCTATTTCCGATGAATTTTCAAATTAAATATGATCTCACACACACAACATTCTTCTTTATCAATTATACACACACATTTATGTTTTTCCCTTTTAACATCGTTAGTATCGATGATCTTAAAATAATCTTTAAGTAAAGGTAGTATATACTTGTAGCTTTTACCATCAAGAGATCCATTCTCAGTGATCCTTGATCTTAAAGAATTCCTAGACGATTAAAGAAAATCGATCTAAAGATTCTAAAATATGTCGACATTGGAACTCGTTCCGTCGATCGGTTCCTACTTTGGAGAAACGAGGTGTGAGGTGCCACCTCTTCGTGTACTTAGCGAGAAAATGCGAGTGCGAGAGACAAATACACTTGGGACCACCGTGCAGAGACGTGCAGGGTGTCGTCTTCGAGGCACTCGAAGCTCGAATCCGAAATAATAAAGAACGAAGGCGACGAATAAAACTGATGCGAGAGATGATACGAGAGCGAGGAGATCGCGGCGCATGGAAAATGTTACACATTTGTAAACTGTAAAGTTATTGATTTAATAAGAGAGCAGGGAAAAGAGACGGGACGAGACCAGCTTCTCTCTCTTTTTAGTACCGATTATAATGTCGCTAGATGTATTTACCGATACCGTCGTATAAAAAAAAAAAAGAGGGAAAAAAAGTCTCTCTCCTCGGCGGTATCATTATAACACAAATGCCTGTGTATTTTACTTCTTGGCAAATAATAAACCATCAAATATTGTACGTCGCTCACGACACATTTTTCCTCAGGATCCGTTACATTTTTTTTTTTTTAAAGTAGATAGTTTATGAATCCGAAGAGTCTTAAAAAATTGAGCCAATCTGTCAATCAAACTTATAGAATCAAGAATTCAAATTTAATAATCTACGTCATCAAAAATGCACGTAATCAAGGATTTACGATATATCAAGGTGATGAATCTATGCTATCAACGATTAAAAAATCAATGGAATAAGATTTTTTATAAATTAAAATTTTCATACATATTTACGGTATAATAAATTCCAATAAATCTTAGATACTATATGCAATCGAATTTAGTTTGAAAAATTTGCGTAAAAATGAATTTAAGCATAAATATGATAGAATTGAACTACATGATATGAAAAATATTTAAAAAATTATTTTCTGGTTCAACCAGATGCTACATAAGAGATAAACTCTTGCTGATTTTTGGTTCTTCAATATCTTTCAATAAATCAAATCGAAATCCCGAGACGCGAATCCGATTCAGCAACTGCAATAAATGAATGAATGAGCCGTCCTCGGTATTTAAAATCGATCAATTTCATGACAAGCTGTTACGTCTCATTGTCTGGTAAGGACTCGCTTTGTGTTCACACGATTCTATCGTGCTTGACCTCGAACAAACACGTGTCGCAAGGTTTATTCACGGCATAGTGAATGCAGTCAGATATACTGTATTTGATGTCTTAATCTTATAGTAAATATTACATAATTGTTTTGTGTCAAAAATAATTCTGAAAAAAATTTAGAATTCTATTTTTTTTTTTTTTTTTTTATAAATAAGAAATTTTATAAGCAAGAAAAAAAGAAGAGTAATATTTATATATTGAAATTTTTAAGATGAGCATCATTTACAGTTCAGATAATTAAAAAAACAGACTACATATATGTATAAATTAGAACTTTATTTTATAAGACGTGCTGTAAATAAAATAAACAAGATCGTGCAGCACTCATAATACATAAACTCTAAACATTTTTGGAAAATGATATTGACAATTGATTAATATTAATAAACAAAAATTAGAGGGGCCCTTAGAAATTAAATACGATATTAGAATGATGTAATTCAACTTATGATACACTTTTACATATTTTTTCACTTACATGTTGAAGATGTTTTATCGCATAATAGAAATGAAATAAACAGTTGTCTGTATAAAAATATAGACTGGTAATATTAAAGGTTATCGTACGTTATACGTACAAACTTGAAAAATATAAACTCATTTTGATAAACTTATTTTTATACGCATGAAATCTTATTCAGTTGGACTCCAATTTCTCGATATGCACCAGCTTAGAAACTCTATCTATCAGATGTGTCAGATGAGTTTTGTAATTTAACGGAGCGACCGATGCGCAGGTGTGTCTCACTCTCATTTCATCCTGTAAAAGGTAAAAAATTGTCAGGAAATTGAAAATCAAATATGCTTGTCCTATATAATGAAATATTAGATTGTCAATATTACAGAAAGTGGAAAAAAAATTTGCTGTATAAATTAGACCTGTTGAAAGTAATATTGCTAATATGATAAAACACATTCTGAATCACTTACCTGAAAAACTTCCGATCTCGCCCTCAAACTGAATGTGAATCTCTTGAAGCTCGCCTCGCCGAATTTTTGCATGTAGGCGTCATTATCGTTCTCCTTTAATTCTCCTAATTCTTGCGCCGACATGCCCAAAATCTTTTCAGCATCTTCATTGAAAGCAGTTATCCATCGACTGCCTGTCGCATCTGCTATGTTCATCTATGAGAATCATTAAGAAATGTTAAATAATGAAATAGATTTCTAAAATATCTTCAAATAACAAATAAAAAATATGTAATACATACACTTGCCAGCAAGCGATACGCAAAATTCGGATAGTCCCTATTACATTTCTCGCATCTGAATATTCCGGTAGATTGATCAATTAACTAAAATTGAATAGCCTTTTATAGTAATAAATTATAATTTATATAATAAATTTAATATATTTGTCATACACAGTTAATATAGTTGAAGTTAATAGAATTAAGTATAATATAATTTCTTCAAGAAATATTTATCCTTTTTTTCATTTACTATACCATATGATATAACACTTATATAAAATATTGTAATAACAGTGAAAAAATGCTATTTAAATTACTCTTCTTTCAAAAAATAGAATTTTTACTCTCTAAAATTAGTTATTTTGTTGATTTTATAACTATATTATCAGTTCATATAAAAAATATATGAAATATGTTGGAGAAAAAGATAAGAATGTCTGCTCTATAAGATTATTTATAAATTATTTTAAATATATCTCATACGTAGACTCACTTTCTTCTTGCAACTTTCTATAGGACATGCCTTGTAAATAGAATTTTCCACACGAATTAAATTAATAGTAGCGACCACTGTATAAGCATCTGGGATATTTAATTTCTCTCCTAACCGCGCTTCAGTTGCCTCCTGGAAAGTGTACAATGGCGAGTTGAAATCACCACCACCACCACCTGCTTTAGACAGTGACTTGGCATTCTCCGAATGCCCGACTGTAGTATACCATCCGCGCAATCTGAAATATGCATTGTAGAATGTGCAATGTATTATATAAAAATTATTATTCTTATAATTATATCTATTTCTTAATCTATACTCTATTTTTAAAACTGTTATAAGAACAATACATATTATCTATGAAAAGATTAAGGAATGAATTGAGATGAATCACAAGATGTAATTAATTAATATTAATTATTATTAAAAATTATAGAATAAAGTGACTGAACTGTGAGTGAATAAAAACTTCTAACTTATTTAATAGAAAATAAGACTATTTTCCAGTTAACATTGAATCTATTAAAATAGATTAAAAACTGTGATAAAGTCTAAAAAAGTTTATTTAAATTAGCAAAAAATTATCACTAAAGAAATTTATTTATAATTTATTTACATGCGTACCTATGTGCTTCCGGTAAATCCGGATCCTTTTCGAGTACAGATGAATTTAAAAGGGACAAATTTTTTCCACCATTAAACTCTCCAATGCGCGCTCCTTTAATGGCTATGATGGGATTATTAGAACCATCAAAATCTTCGGCCTGTTTTCCCCAAAGGGTGACACATACCTGACATAAAAAGAAAATTATTTATTGATTCGTAATGACAAAATGTTAAAATGTGCTTTGTCAATAAATTGCTTACCATTGCATTGCTGTCATCGACAATATTGACGTCTCTCTTTACAAGTTCTCGACCAGTACTTCGCTGTACAATATGTTGCACATCGTTAAATGTCGTAACAACACCCAAGACATCTATTACAAACACAACAGCATTATATACACAGCGTTACAATTTCCAAATTAGTCGACAGTCGTGTATCAATCTTATTTTATTTCATTTTAACTATATCATTTAATATCATATATTCTAGAAACTCTTTATAAAATAGGATTATCGATTAATATTTAAGTAATTTTGTGGCAAAAATAACGGGAAAAGATTGAAACAGATATAAACGGGAAATATAAACAATTATATAAATTATACAAAAATGATTGAAGATCAGAATATATTTTTAAAAATCGAATTGATTTTCGAAATAACATAGATATTAA
Source organism: Anoplolepis gracilipes (assembly GCF_047496725.1). Classification (NCBI taxonomy): domain Eukaryota; kingdom Metazoa; phylum Arthropoda; class Insecta; order Hymenoptera; family Formicidae; genus Anoplolepis; species Anoplolepis gracilipes. The sequence continues at coordinate 13,016,687 of NC_132974.1, forward strand.
TATTTAAAATTTTATTATTTTTAATTTAATAAAATTAATTTAATTAAATGCTATAAACATATTACCTATTATATCATTCTTCTCTTTATTTTCCACTTCACTTATGGAAGAAAAGTTGAACTGCAGTGTTGGTATGTCTTCACTGTTTTCGTGGCATGGCACAATCTCTGTATCATTAGTCATTGTCATTTCATAATCATTCTTCAATGAGTTGAACTGTTTGTTCGCCGCCTTCAGGGCGCATCGTGAGATATAGTATACGTTTCCAATCTGCATAAATAAAACGTTCCACGTGTATAACTCAATTCTTTATATAAAAAAAAAAAAAAAAAGATTTGTCGCCGATTTTAGTTGCGCGAAATATGTGCGTACCTCTATCATATCGTAGAATTTATCACACATATCTCTAAACGCGGTGCACCGAATTTCGCCACTCTCGTCGATTAGATCCATAGAGAATAATTTACCCTCTCCACGAGAGTTGCTCCATGTCCTGATTGCAGATTTATTGGTCACACGAACCTTAATTACCCATCTATAAATGCAAATAATCATTAATTTTTTTTTCTTTACACAACATTTTTATATCTCTATAAATATATTTTAATATATATATTGAATTTTTTTTCATACCTGTTTTGGTAGGGACTTAATGCTGCAATTGGTGTAGTACATATATCAGAAGAGCCATAATTATCTGAAGTATTTTTCTGAGCTGAACCATCTATTACAAACAAGACAGATTTTGTATTTAATAACAAAAATGTGTCACAAAGATAAAATATAATTAAATTATTCCTGAATATAATTGACAAAATAGTAGTACTTATTAACTAATAAGTGTACTTACTAGTTTGACGAGTAGTTTGATGAGTAGTTTTGGATGTATCAGATGTAGTTGAATCAGCATCTGATTTAGTACTCTCTATGTTAGTTGGATCACCTATTCTATGTCCAACTGTGCTGCCAGGAACTATCACCTCAATACCCATTAATAGCATTACACGCCTAATAAAATGAATAGAAACATATACTTAACTTTTACTACTTATGCATTTTAATGTGTAAAATATAGATGATAAGTACTTTTCCTTGCCACCATTGTTCACCGAAGACATATGATAGTTTGTTACTTTGCAGATTGCATATTCAGTCAAAATATTTTCTTCTATCAGGTTATTTAATTGAGTGGCCAACATCGTAAATGAATTGAATCTCTGTCCATCAGAGACAAGTAATCTATATCGATCAGTAATGGTACCATCTTTGTTGACAGAATTTGGTAGCTTTTTATAGCCCTGTAAAATCACATTTAATACTAAGATCATATTCCCAAATAATTATAAAACTGCATATGTCTAAAGTATCAATTTTTAAAAACAAATTTTTAAGACTAAAGGTAAAGCGTTATATGCTTCTTTTGGTTCATGAATTACAAAACAAACTATAAAATCTGAATTATAAACATAAATGTTATTTTTATATAGTTGAGTCGAGCCAGCAGAATCATGATGCGATTAGGCTTCTGTTGTTCTTACAAGAGAATTATACGCTTCTTGTAAAAGCATATAATTCTCTTGTAAGAACAGAGGCCTAATCGCATAATGATTCTGCTGACTCGATTCAACTATACAAAAATGACGTTTATGTTCATAATACAGATTTTACAGTTTGTTTTATAATTCGCGAACCAAAAGTCAAAATATCAAGCTCTGTCAAATTGTTCATTACATCCATTTAATAGTTATACTTACCAACATTTGAAGTATCGGTTTTCCGACATCTACGCCTCTCATGATTTTCTGAAATGACCGAATTTCACAATTAGAGACAATATTATACGCAATAACGATTCAACTCCGACAAACTTACTTCTAATGATCCTTCTGTTAGCTTGTACATGATTGTGGATTTTTCGGTCTCGACAATTGTTGACCTTCGACGTCTCCTTTTTGCGTTTCTCGATGGCCGAATTTCAGTAATGTATGCTCTGATCTTCCCGCCGAAGTCAATGATTATCAAACAAACGATTGACCCGATTGACAAGTTGCGTTCCACAACTCCCTGTAAGAGGTTCGTTTTCTTAAGGCCTATCCATATGAAAAGACCACTTTCGTAATTATTTTGAGGGATCAGAAGACACCTAATCCTAATAACTTAAAGCCCGTATCAAATTATGCATTAAAGGATTAATAAAAAAATAAAATTTTCGATCCTTTTATTTTAATTAATTAAACTCCAATGTGCGTGCGTGCGTGATGCAGGCTTTAAGAATGTTATATTTATCGTACGAGTTTGTCGGACGTAACGAATGGCTATCGAATAAAGAATTCTCGAAGAACTTTCCATTTGACAGCCAATCATATGACATTGACGTTTATACATGCTTGCTGAAAACGTCCCTCTGATTGGTCAATCGCTTTCGTAGTCGCACTCCATGTAAATCCGCTCGAATAGAGGACGTTTCGCGCCGGAAATCGCGCGTGCCTCCGAACCGGAAGTCAGATCAACGACAGCCGCGTGACGCAATCATCTCGTTCTCTGGTGCCGCTGCTGATCATCGCGTTCTCTCCTCCAGTTTGTATCGTTTCATCGCTGTGTTAGATTTCTTGTCAACATGAACGGCATCGTGAGGAGCGCGATACGCGCCTCGGCTCTACGCGGCGTGCTCTCGGCATCGACGACGACGACGACGTCGTCATCCGCTGTCGCCGGTCAACCCGCCAGGGCGCTGTGGAACATGTGCGAGAGTCGGCGAACCGCCGAAATCGCACCGCTCGTATCCTCGTTCAAATTGCATGACTTCCGCGGCCGTAGGTGCTACAGCAGATCGCATACAAAAGGTATCGATTTGCCTACGAAGATGTCGTCGGATAAATCAAACGTTTATCGAAGGGTCTTGGAGACACTCGGACGGTCGTCCATGTTTACCGCGTTGCGAATAAAAATTTTTGACTTGCAACATAAATGTATAAATTGGATCAAGATATGATTTAAATCGATCAACAATTTATAAATTAAATTATAGAATTAGTTCTTTATATCTTCCTAGAAAAAGTAATCCACGATTGTTATAATATTTACTGTTTCTTTTTTAATGTATTTATTTATAATTGTTGGCTAGTTTTTGGATGTTTTTCCAATCTTCTTTCATTATTTTTAAAATTTAAATTTGCTTTGTGGGCTATAAAATTTTATCAAATTTAAATATGATTAAAATACTGTCTCAATAAGTATATGTTTAGTTTGTTTAATACAGAAATATATCTATAAATTTTATTTTAATGTAATAATTTATAATAACAATTTATAAATTAAATTATAGAATTAGTTCTGTATATCTTCCTAGAAAAAGTAATCCACGATTGTTATAATATTTACTGTCTCTTTTTTAATGTATTCATAATTGTTGATTAGTATTTTAGATGTTTTTCTTTCATTATTTTTAAAATTAAATTTGTTTTGTGGGCTATAAAATTTAATCATATTTAAATATGATAAAAATACTGTTAATTAATATTAGTATTCATTTATTTTGTTTAATACAAAAATATCTAAATTTTATGTTACATGATACTCATGTCACATTGATTAGAAATATTTAGGTATATTCATTTTTTATTAATTATGTTCTTTATCAGCGGAGAAAGAATTAGTGGAATTTCTTGCGGAGGAAATAGTAGCAGAGAAAAAGGCACAAAAGTTAAAGACAATTCCAACAACATTAGATGGATTTACAGTATCCCTTAATGGTGCAGAGGTCAATCTTGAAAAAAAAGATGGCACTGATAGGTAAAACTTTTTACTACATTTGATATATATATACATATTAGATTTAAACTATAGATTTAATACTTATACTATTTTTCCTTAGCATTCATATTTCCTTCAATGTGAATCATACAGTGGATGCCGACGCTGAAGGAGAGGTTGATCCTCGTCAAGATAATGTAGAGATAGGTGAAATGAAGAGCAAGCCAACATTCACAGTAGATATAATCAGGGGCAATCAGACTTTGGGCTTTACGTGTTCCTTTAACAGTCAACCTGGCGCATCAGGTGCTGATGATAGTTACAGTATGTATATCTGCTGTAATAACTTTTTTTATTCCAAAGTGTTGAGTACAGGATGGCTTTTGTTTTGGTTATCTTGATAATTAATCTTTGGTATATAAAGACACTTTCATTGTATATTATATCATGATTTTATATCACTGATAAAATGTTGAAAGTGTAACACTTTAATTTATTATATTTCTTAATTTCCTTGATTTTAATTATATACTTATATATTTTATTATAGATGATATATTTGGCATCGATGAAATTACGTTGTACGAGGGAGAACACAGTGAGAGAGTGTACTCTGTAGCTGGTGAGATCCTCGATGGTGTAAGTATTATTATTCTAATTTCTAATATGAGACATCTACTCTTTAATAACAGATTTATATTCTAATATAATTGTTATTAATAATTAAATATATTAATAATCAATTCTATATAATAATAAATATTACTCAATATTGAATCACATGTTGAACACAAAGCGCCACATGACTATCATTTTATTTATAAATCTTTAAACAAAAGATGTTCTTCTAAAATTAGAGATCATAATCTCTTTTTATGATGTATTAAAATAATAGTATGTTTTAACTCTTCAATTGCTATTAGCATCTTTCATTAATTGTCTTTAATAATGCTAGTCTTAACATTTCTATAGCCATTTATAATAGAATAAATCAGATAATTGAATTATTGAGTAAAGCTCTACTTATTTTCCAGTATCTGTATGATCTACTGATGAACTATCTTGAGGAGAAAGGCATCTCGAACGAGTTTGCAGATAAGCTGATCGATTTAAGTACATCCTATGAGCACACGGCATATGTCAGTTTGTTGGAGGGCTTGTCAAAGTTTACATCGGGAAAGTAATTCTAGGACTTTAATGTTAAAACATTTCTTGCGATTGATATAATAGTTGTATCCTTAAGAATTGTTAAATAAACATGTATTGATATTCAAAAGAAATATAAAAATAATACAAAAATACATTAAAATACATGATAATATGATTTTCACTTAATGTGAAGAAAAAATAAAATTTTGTTTCACATAAATTAAAACAGTATTATATAAAATATTAGATGTAAATGTATGTACATTTCACAGAATTGTGTAGCTATAAGTATCTTTGTTCCTTCAGGTTTCACTTTATTTAATGACAGTGCATAAAATGAAAGTACCGTACGTAAAAAGTAATTTAGAACATACACTGAAAGTATGTGACTGCTCTTTGTTTTAACATCCTGAGATGTGTAAAAAAGAAGTTAATTAAAATCTCTTACAGCGTACATTTTTATTATTAAATTATTAATAAGTAATATATTCCATGAATGACTAGTTACATAGATTTTATCATTGGATTTAATTTTTTAAAGATCTATGGAAGGGAAAAGCCCTTTTTTTAGAAGTTCTAAAAATACATATATAAATATAAAAAAAAAAGCAATCGAGGAGAGGAAAAGAAAGGAGAAAAGAGGGGTGACGAGTTCCAGGATTCGCCGCTGACGCGAGTCGGCAGCGGGGCGGAAAGATGGACCAAGATGGACGCGATGAGACGTAATTAGGTGAAGGAAAGCTCGCGGAGGCGAGCGAGTGACGACGTAGAGGGTGAGCCGCGACGGAGTGGTAGAGTCCCGAATGCCCGTCCACCGTGATCGTCGTCGTCGTCGTCATCGAGACGCGTGGCCTGACGAGAATGTCGTGTCGCGATCCCGACAATCTGATGGTGAACAAAAGCGACGACGACGAGAGATTCGACTACCTGTTCAAGATAGTGCTGATCGGCGACTGTGGCACGGGCAAGACCTGCGTGGTCCAGCGTTTCAGGTCCGGCACGTTCGTCGAACGTCATGGCAACACCATCGGCGTCGACTTCACCATGAAGACCGTCCTCATAGACGGCAAGAGAGTCAAGGTGCGAGACCAGGTTTTAACCTCGAATCATCCCTAGATATGGTGTCCGATGGATGATCCGTCAGTTGCTTTCTTCTTGTCATCGTTTTTTTGGCGGGAAAAGAAAACAATTTTGCATAAACAGAACTGTTGGAACTATCTTGTTTAATTTCATTTGTAAACATGTTTCTGAGTCAAAAAGAATGTTTTTAAATTATGTAAACGGAAATCAATTTGCTATGGATGTTTGTAGACAAATCCTAAATATACTATTTTAGGTTCTGAAGTCAAATATCTTTTAAGATCTTTAGTAATATTTATCTGCCTTGAAATGTTAAAAAAATGATTTCTTGCAATGTACATGAAATATCTTTGTAATTAATCAGTATAGTGTATATCTAATAAACTATAATCCATAGATAAAACATAATTTTAATAGATTTGTTTTTATTAGAATTCAATAATTGTTGAAGTTTGATCTTCTGTTATTGACAGCTACAAATTTGGGATACTGCGGGACAAGAGAGATTCCGAACAATAACTCAGAGTTATTATAGGTGTGCAAATGGAGTAATTGTAGGTATGTAAACAGCATTGTAATATATATATAACTACACAAAACATGTAGTTTTTTTATTTGTATATAAAAAAAATCTTTATGAAAATTTATACAAATTTTTATAATTATTTTGATAAATAATTAATGAGAATGATGTTATACATATATTTTTGTTGACGATAGAATTTGAATTTTTTCCCCTTTTAATAACTTTAGCTCTATTATTGAAAAACAAAGCTTGTAACATTTTCTTAAAAATGTTTTGTCAATATTTTAGTTTACGATATTACAAAGCGATCGACATTTTTAAGTTTGCAACGTTGGGTGGAAGAAGTCCGGAGATATTCGTCGTCACATGTACTATTAGTATTAGTCGGTATGATCATTTTACATGCATTACAACATATTTTCATTACTGTAATTACATATCTGTTATTATTCAGTTTTTACACACTTCTCGCTTTGCAGGTAACAAGTGCGACTTGGAAGATCTACGGGAAGTGAAAAAGGCAGAGGCTGAAGCTTTATGCGAATATCTGCCTGAAGTTTTGCACGTAGTGGAGACCTCAGCCAAAGATAACACAAATATAGACTCCATTTTTTTCTATCTGGCATCTGAACTTAAGGTAAATCTATCTTATATAATTTTGTTATAAATTAAATATATCTTTCTTTACTTATTGTGCCTAAATTACACTTTTAGAGACGATACGATAACCGTCAGATTAGTGCAAGCGAAGACGATGTAGTAAAACTTGGTCCTGGACGAGATTTATCTTCTTGTTCAGGCTGTTCAGGCTACAAAATCTTTTGAACCTTTTTTTTCAACGACGCGCATGTTTCTGGATAACTGAGATATTCATGAAACAACACACGTCCTAGTGATAAGATAAAAGGCAGTCAACGATGTAAATGTACTATCTGTTGATAAGTTTTATTTCAAATTTTATACACAATTTTACTGTAACTCTAAATTAAACTACAAAATTTTTTAATCAACGTATGCCAAAGGATTGTTTGCACATGGAAAATATTGTGTAAACTTTTTATAAAAATTTCACTGCCTTTTATCCTATATGTATAGCTGCATACAAATTAACATATCTCCAGAAACTAGAACACTCAATGTCGGTCTATCAATATAGAAAAAAAAAGTTTATATACCAAATTGAAGATATTCTTCTTTCAATTGCACAGAATAGAATGGACATTGACTCTTCTAGTCCCGAAAGATATGAATCTCATGATAAAGATATCCTTAAAATAGGATAGCTCATTTTTGCTTTAAAAGCTTATTGTTCTAAAAAGAGCACGTTTGTATATTTTTATATTCGATATAACAAACACAGGTACAAATTTATACACATGCACATACATACTAAAATATCACAAATGCTGTGGCGACCTGAAGAGATGCTAGATATCCTTGTGCCTTAAAAATTCGTAGTAAACCTCACACATTTTCGTATAATAAGCGCACAAAAAACATAAGCGAAGTGCAATCGAAAAGATTATGGGAGATTTTCATTGTGAGTGGTAACTCATTTTCTTCTCTTCTTTTCTTTATTTATTTTATTTATTTATTCGCGTGAATGTGTGTTGTGGCAAATGCGAAGATTTAACTTCTCGGTCGCCGAACATCCATTCGAATAACAAAGTTGTAAATACTAATCCTTAGTCGTACATTCTCAGCACGTTTTACGCTGAGAGACTACTTGTCTCATTCTTAGCCTCGGATCAATTTAAGTGATTGCACTTGGCATTAAAAGTGCATCGAGAATACAGATATAGAAAGTGTCTCGTGACTAAATACAATTGTGTTATTTATGAATGAACAAATATAAGGAATCTCTGTAATAGCATTTATACACAAAAAAATCATTGTAATATATTTTTTAAAATACTTACATCGCACATAAAAAAAGTGTATAAGTGCATATTATAATACTCATTGCGAATCAGAATTTTTATTTTATATAAAAGTAATGTACGTAATCAAGGACGTAAATCTCCATTATCTTGCGCGCAAATGTTGCCAGAAACGTACGAAAAGTGTTCTCACAATTTAAGATCTTTGTTAATTTACATAAGCGTATACATATCTCTTTCTCTCATTATATAGATCTGTAGATCCTTTGATATAAAAATATTTCTCCAAAATACAACAAGCAATACATTCTTCCATTGCACTGTTAATTAGATAAAATTATTATTTGAATTATGTGCACAAAAAATTGTGAAATAAATTTATATTGCATCATAATATTATATTATAATTTTGTGCCGAAATAATATATAAAATAATGATATAAAGAAAATTGTCATAGAAAATAATTAAATCTTTATTATATTATAAATGATATAACTGGTACATATATTTTTCGCTAAAAAAAATACATGCAGTATAATTGCTTTGTTGTAATTTTGACGACGGACTCTATTATATTGATATTGCGTTTGGTACATTTGAAACATTGTGTATATCATACTGTTGAAATTCTATAATTTGTAACAAATAAAGCATTTTTTGTACTTGTTGCAAGTCTTTCTTGATCGCTGTCAATCAATCAATTAGTTTCAACCACGCATTAATAAATATTGCACGATTGATTCCACAAAAATCATTTATACTATTTCACACATAAGCGATAATTCTCGATAAATTACACGTTGAAAAGATATTTATCACAAGTGAGCAGAGATTCTAATTGTCGATTTTTGAGATATTTTTTGAGCAGAGAATCAATTAATTTTTATTTACACGTCAACTCTCATTTCAGAGTCTCAGTTTCTTTATTGTATTCAAGGTATCGATAGTTATCAATATTATGACTTGGCTGATACGAGAATATACATTAATATTTCAGAAAATTATTTATTTTAGTGTAAACGAACATGCTATATATGACTAGCATATACGTATATAAATAACATTGTAAGGCCATACATCATAACTTATAAATATAAGGCCGTATATATACACACATTGTGTAAAACTCTCAGTATATATATATATAGAATACTAACTATAATAATAATATTTATTTGGTTTTATTGCGTTAAGGTAATATTTCATTGCAGATTCAACAAGCGTATAAAATATACAAATAACAGGCGATAAACGAGGTAGAGAAGACAATTCAACCTGACATATTCATGTGTACAGATATTTCAAAAGATTGAGCGCAGATAAAAAAAAACAAATTGACATATAAATATATAAATAAAAAAAAATTAATCTCCTTTTAATGAATGATTATTATTATTGTATATATAACACATATGTATATATTATTTAGTAAAATTAAGTTTAATTAATCTGCTTTATATTATCTGCTTGAGTAGCTACATTATAAGCCTTAAATATCAAAATGTCAATAGTGTATCAAAGATGAAACAACATTCTGCTAGCAGCTTACTTGTATGTTTATACATTTTACAATTTAAATGAGCTAAAAATAGCATACAAGCACATAAATGTATAAAAATTTTTCGAATCTATTATCTCTCTCTCTTTCTCTCTCTCTCTCTCTCTCTCTCTCTCTCTCTCTCTCTCTCTCTCTCTCTCTCTCTCTCTCTCTCTCTCTCTCTCTCTCTCTCTCCCCCTCTCTCTATTGTATATAAGAACAGTCTGTATAAGGCACTTTCTATGTCAATGCAAATTTGCCTTTGATTTAACAAAAAAGTATAAATATTAACAAACTACAACATGATAGGTAACTTCGGCGAATTATAGATTATATATTTGAAAGTATATTCGCGTATAATTGACGATGTAAGGAACGATTGATATTTTTGCGTAAACGTTACGCTGCATAATTAGCGAACTAGATGCGCGAATAATTTTGTTGGTCAATATTTTCCATTACATAAAGAAGCGCCTAAGAGATTCTTTTATTAACGCCTTGTTCTACGCGCGACATATATATATATAAAACAAGCTCTGCATTAATTACATTTTTTAAAAATATTACATGATCTACTGCTATATCAATTTGGAAATATTAAATAATAGATTAATATAAATAATAGATTCACATCTTAATGCAAATATTGACGGCGATAAAAATAATATATATGTATCAGGAAGACTCGAGATTGGATAAATTTTTGATACGACGGTATTTCTCACCCAATAGTATTATACGATTATTGTTACAGCAATTAGAATTTGTATAATCAAGTGAAACCTTGTGCCTTTTTACTTTATACATACTTTTGGGAAGAAAATTGACTATAAATAACCCTAAACCTTGAAGTCTAATATGCCGTTTTCATACTCTCTTATAAGTCCTCCTGTATTTTTCGTCCACCTGGGTCAAGTAATACGTTCCTGAAAACATGTCGTCTATACTACTCTCCGGAGTGAATGGCACAACGTGACAATTTTGTTCCCTCGACGTCAACACCCTGGTATAGTCCGCCGGAGAGAGGCAGTGACGTCCCTCCAATTGCGGCTTGACATAAGAGAGAGCGCCGATGATCTTGGACAGGCCGGAACCGTCCCGCGTGTCTCTCGTCACCGTCAACGAGTACATGCTGGAGCAGAAGCCCGATCCGTAGGAGAATATACCGATCTTACTGCCGGCCAATTCACTAATCGGCTTCGATATGAGTAACGACACTAAACCGGAGTAGACCGACGGTGTGTACATATTTCCAACTTGACTCGATATCAGTAGACTAGGTCGAGTCTTTTGCTCAAAGTCAGCCTTACTCAGTTGCATGAAGACTTTCTCGACGTCCCGATCGAAGTAGGTGTCCTCGAGTTTGGCGGTATGGAAGTTCATCGCGTCCTTGTAGTGGTCGCAGACCTGATCCTTCGGTGTGTTGAGAAAATCGACGAAAGCCAATCGGGCGAAGGACTTCTGTACGAGTTTGCAGTAAGGTGAGTGGAAGAGGAACGCGTCAAAGTTGGCCAATGTCACGGGAGACCCGCCAGAGAGACCCTTCGCCCTGGCCTTGTCGCAGTACAGTTGATAACAGCTATCCAGGGCGCTCAAGTAGCACTGAATCGACAGCTTGCCATCGACGACTGGGTACTCGGAGCGCAGATTCGGCTTGTAGAAGTCGTACGCGTGCCGCATGCAGGACGCACGTAGACCTCGATCGAACACGAGGGGCGCGTCCGGACCCACCAGGATGGCGATCGCGCCCGCGCCGCCGGTAGGTCTGGCGCTGCCCGCTTCGTACACGGCGTTGTCGGCCGCGACGACCAGGGCGAGCCTGCCGTCCCAGGCGCTGCTCTCCACCCAGGCGATGGAGTTGAAGAGAGCGGCGGTGCCGCCGTAGCAGGCGTTGGTAGTGTCCGCGCCCTCGATGTCGGTGCAGCCATGCGGCTCGAACAGCTGCATCAGGATGGACTTGACTGACTTGCTCTTGTCGAGGATCGTCTCGGTCCCTACTTCCAGTCTACCGATATCCCGCGGCTCGATCCCGTGTCGCTCCAGGAGTCGATGGGTCACGGTCAGGCAGAGCGAGTTGATGTCCTCGCGATCATTGCAGAAACCCATCCGCGACTGGCCAAGACCGACCGTGTACTTGCCCGCGGAAACACCATCGTATACCTCCAGCTCCGTCTGCTCCACGTACTGCGCCGGAAAGTACACCTCCAGTGCCCGGATACCGACGTCCTTTGGCCACATCTTAATTGAATCCTCGGAAATCCTTAAATTGATGTCGCTTTCTCCCTTGTAAGGATGTTTATCTAATCACCTTGAAAGGGACAAGCGAGTGCCTGTCAAGTAGGAGTTGAATTAACCGTTGTATGTACGTACTCAGAGTACGCGACACACAAATTTCAAGGGGAATCAGGACAGTTCCTGACTTTTCGAAGTCACGTAATGTACATACGTACGTATACAACTCCTTGAACAGAGTGTCCGCTTGGTCAAGTCGTCGTCGCTTGATATGAGAAGAGACACACAGGCGTGCGTGCGTGCGTTCACGCGCGTGCGCGGACGCGTCGTATTCAGGTTAGAAGTGAAACTCGGGACTCGGAGAAAATTCCGGTCGTTCGCCGCTTAACTGCCGTCGAGCGACTTTCGATTGCGTGCTTTGAAGCTCGTCTTCCGTTCGGTTAAGTCGGCCGGTCGGTCAGCGCGAGGCTCGTGGGTTTGTCGTCGCTCGCGTCCGATCACGTGGTCACGTAATGTCAACACGTGTTACCGTTCACGACCGAGCTCTCGCGAGCGAATGCGTCTGCCGCGCGCTCACGCCGCGTCTTATGTCAGCGTGTTGGAGCTTTGGAATGACAGGGAGGGGGGGGGAGAGGGGAAAGCGGGAGAGGGAGCTGCAGGAGGCAAGAGAAGGGCAAGGTTCACGGCTGGGCTGGCGGAATATCTTGACGAATTTCTGTCCCGCCGATGCGTCTCGTATACACATTAGATTCACCGCTGAGTTTGCATGACAATCCGTGCGACTCTTTACTGTCAAATTCGTTAATAATTGAACCGGATATGTATGATAGACGACGATGACGCGCTAAGATTCGCTCGACTTCAATTGAATGGCCCACAAACACACTACACGCACGCACGCACGCACGCATGTAATATGCGCGCGCGTATTTCCGACGTTCTCCCGACGCGACGACGGATTGATTAGACTGGATTAGCGGGTCATTATAGGTCGTGATGAATAATGTACAAATTCATGCTATCTTCCCACCACCATCATTCTAAATATTACGACATTAGAAATAAAAAATTGTGTAAACATTTTTTTTTCTCAGAAAGTATCTTTCATAAATTAGGTTTTTTTTCTTATTTTTATTTATACACATATTTCTTTGCCACATAATGTAAATAGTTAATTAATAAAATATTTCAAAATTTTCCCCCTTTTTATTATTTCGCATCAATAGATTTACTTGCATTTCTTCAAAGAAAAGGATTCCTTAATATATATGTAGTGTCAATCGAAATTTTTTTTAACTACTTATTTAAAACAATTTATCACGAACAAAACAAGTAACTTTTAATATATTTTAATGTCATAATTCAGTGACTATAGAAAAAAGATCAATTTTTCGTCTATCAAGAAAAATGCTTTTTTTCATACAATGAATATCAAAATACAACATATGTTCCTAAAAGACGTCAAAAAAACTTAATAGCTCTTACCTCTCTTATCTTATCTTTTAAACATCTTTAAAATGGCTTTTGACATCTGTATTTGTACTAGGTATGATTTATACATCGAAAGATTAAAGGATAAAATCTTTAATGAGTTTTTCGATGCATTTGATTTTTTCTACGAAGAAAATCTAGTTTGTTTTTAAAACAAATATATTATATGCTTTATTTGTTCCTTCAGTAAGATAATAAATTTATTTTACAATGAGTCATATCGCAAAAATAAAGATTTAAAGTGACAAACAAAATTTAAACGGTAACTTTTATTGGTCGCCGATAATTCGCTTATCACTCGCACTTGCCTACGGTTTATAGAAAACAATGTCATAACTTTAGCCAAAGGAAAAAAATTCGTAGATAAAACTCTTTCTGATTTTTTTCCTAAAAATTACATAATGTTTTTTGGAATAAAATAAATAGTAATGTAATTCTTTGTAGAGAAATGCCTGCGTTTCTTTCTTTTTTTTTTTTTTTTTGGAATCGGATCTTCGGGATACAATGTAATACATAGCCATATATGATAATCCTGACTTCATTCCTTTTTGTAATTTAAAAAAATTAGATTTTTAATAAGATCGATAACAAAACGCATTTCAAGCTCACGTTTCTTACAAAATCGTATTTGTATTCATATGTTCAGTCGATGGTAATAAATAAGACATATGCGCACATAAATGCACATAGATGAGAATAAATACATATATGAACGTAATGTAGTCATTATTGTCATTGAAAAAGCAAATTCGATTACTTTTATAATACAGCAGAAATGTACAAAAAATACAAAGTTAATATTGACTTCTTGTGAAAGACTACTTGAAAACTATATATTTATCAACCTTATCTATGCTGTTCAAATTCTGAGTAGTTTTTATTGTGGGATCGTTAAACGGAAATATATTTGCAATGTATTAGATTTCAGAGTTTTTACAAAGCAATTGAGAATGAAAAAATAAAACGTCGAATTGAAAGATGGTTAGACAAATGCGAATAAATTATAATTTAAATGAAAAAAAATTGTTTATACCAGAGCTTGAAATTCAACATCGAATATTAAGTTGGATCGGTTCAATCCATCGATCGAAATTTCTGATTTTTACTCAGAAATTTTGCAGCAAAACTATCGATAAAGATATATGTATTTTCAAAATTTATTTTTACGTCTTGTTATAATTGAAATATATTACTTGACTGCAATAATTATTTTTCTTATTTCTTGCAAGTAAAATCCAATTGAACTTATTTAGCTAAAAATTGTAACTGATAAAAAATAATTTTTATAATTAGCTAGATATGCAATGCATAAGATGCTTTGTGAATTGAAAAATTGTTCAATGTTAATATTTTCTCGGATAATAAATGCAATTATGTAAACTGGAAAAATAACAAAACTGTAGCTTCTATTAATTTCAGTTTATAATTAGATAAATATATAATAGGATATTTAATGAGGCTTAAATAATCATAAAGAAAATTAATAACTTAAAAAAAACATAAAAGACAAAATAACAAGTTGATTTGTATTCTAATATTAAAGAGATTGACGCGGAATTGAAAATCGGGGGCACATCAATCTTTATTAATAAGAAAAAATATATTATAACCGTGTATTAGCTTTCTACAAAATATTGAAACCGTAGAAGTGAAGGGAATTCTACAACAACGTAATTCTATTCGCATTGCGCGTCGATAATATCAACGAAGGTATTAACACATATAAATATTTTTGCAAGTCATATTATTTTTTACCTTGAAGAAATGAGATAAGAAAAAATAATTATCGCTGTAAAACAATGAATTTTAAGTCTGACAAGACATAGAAATATATTTTATTTCAGTACAAAATTATTAATATAGTACAAGTAGCTTTTAAATTTTAAACTAATATCAGAAAATGAGAGACAATCATAAATTATAATTATATATATTACATATTTATATTGTAATATTTCGATAAATGCGAGTTGATAATTTTAATTTATTGAAAATATGTATCTATATCTAAATATGTATCTATCTTTATTGAGTTATTATATGTTTATTAGTTTTGCAATCAATGAATAAAACTATAATGTAATAATAGAAGTATAACCTTCGACTATTGTTCTCAATATATATTCTTTAAATATAATTTACATATTATATTAAAATTTTGTGTAAGCTCATTTTTTGAAAGTGATAGAATAAGAACAAGAATAAAATTTTGAGATTTGTTTTCTCTCTATCTCTCTCTCCCATCTATGTAAAAGTAAGATTCTCAAAAGCTAGTTTCGATAGAATTTTCCAAGTGTGTCTTAATTATAAAGATCTATAAAATAAAAATATAAAAAATTAAATGCATAGCTTGAATTTTTGCTAAACGACATTGAAAAGATGCCGTTGAAAAAAACGTGCTGTCGAAAGAAATATTTAACAACATTGTTTAATGTTAGCAATTCAATTACGCTTCTTCATTTTTTCCTTATGTTTTTTACGTCTCTCTCGAGAGTGGACGAAGTCAGATGTGAAATGAATGGTAAATAATTACAGACCCAAAAAATTTCGCCAGTAAACAGGACACATATGTGTGAGTATATATATATATATATATATATATATATATATATATATATATATATATATATATATATATATACATACACACACACACAGGATATATATTTTGTGGGTACACACACACAGCTGAATACATGACCCACATATATATATATATATATATATATACGTACTTGTGCGTATATCCATGTGTTGAGAACGGAATGTAAATAAATATTTAATACTTCACGAATGCTTTCCCACTTTCCGTTATACACGTCGTTCCTTCTCGGCGTGGCTTTCGTTAAAAGCGCATGTGTTGAGAAATAGTAAAAGCAGGCCGGAAGAAGAAATTCCTAGAATACATTCCTTCTATGACGCGAATTATACAAGTCTCTTGGACTCTCGCTATCGATAAAAAGTTTTCGTAATTCGTATATAATCTCGACATTTTTATCATATTTAATATAAAACTTTTAATCTTATCTAACGTCTAAAACGCGAAAATATATCAATTACGTAAAATTTAATATTTTTTGATAATAATTTGACTCGCCAGTGATGAAAATTAATGAGGAAGATAGCAATTAATCGACCAAACTGGCAAATA
Organism: Anoplolepis gracilipes; assembly: GCF_047496725.1. Taxonomy (NCBI): domain Eukaryota; kingdom Metazoa; phylum Arthropoda; class Insecta; order Hymenoptera; family Formicidae; genus Anoplolepis; species Anoplolepis gracilipes. The sequence goes on from NC_132974.1 coordinate 13,033,487, forward strand.
TGCTTGTAAGATTTTATTCGGTGTTCAATGTACAACAATGTTTCGACCTTCAGTTTAAATCTTTATCAAGTCTTAAAATTATCACGATACCCGTTAGGAATAAATTCAAACGTCATATTTGCACACGTCAGATATTAGACTCTAAAATATAGTCTAATATCTAATGTGTAAATGTGACGTTCGAATTTATTTCTAACGAGTATCGTGATAATTTTAAGACTTGATAAAGATCTAAACTGAAGGTCGAAACATTGTTGTACATCGAACACCGAATAAAATCTTACAAGCATATTTGCCAGTTTGGTCGATTAATTGCTATCTTCCTTATTAATATTTTTTTTTATTACTTTTATTATAACTTTGCGTTATAAGATTATATGTATATCAATAACGAAATTATAAAAAAATATACAGTTTTAAACTATTTGTCGCGATTGACAATATATATAAGTACTCTTACTTTTAATTGTATATATTCATGTTTAAAATTAAAAGGTAATATAATTTGAACAATTAAGTATTATAGATAATACTTTTACCGGCGAAAATATCGAGCGACAAATTATTCGCAGAACGTGCCACTGTTATTATGTATTTTTATGTAGGCATAAAATTGCTTTATTGAATAAGAGGCACAGAGTTCAATCTATTGGACTTTGCTCGCAATGACAGACACGTATTTAACAATTACTTACAATGGTTGGAGATTTTTATCTTGTATCGGCGAGTGTCTTCTTCGCGTTTACTGCGGCAGGAAGGCTCAAAGTTCTAAAAAAAAAGATCTTGACTCTTCCATAAAGATTGATTGTCAAATTATCGTCCGGCTGCGTGAAATTAAGGAGGAGTAGACTCGAATGGAAGAGCGAAACAGACACGTGGAATCACTCGACGTTTTCTTTTTTTTTTTGTTATGGTTTTATATATAATTTACTGGATACATACTCTTTCTAAAGTGTTTGTCGCGATACAATAGTGAGTCATTATTACATCTACAATTAGCGGCGGCAGCTTTCGTTTTCATCTGGCACGGCAAAATATATAATTTATTTTGTTTATCTATTTCCTCGCGCGCGCCAGCCTCTTTCTCTCTTTCTCACTCCTTCTCATCGTTCCCCTCTCTCTCTCTCTCTTTCTTTCTTTTCGTCTTTCATTTTCGGAACTAACGTAATCACATCAATTATCGCGTACAAAGTAGTCATTTTACAATAATTCTATGAGTAACCGCGTTACAAGCATCGTTAAGAAATATATGTAATTATCGATAACATCGCTTGGCCATCTGGCCTTCAGATATGGCCCTAAGTAACATCCTTCGTTCCGGCTCGATATCATCTTCGGCTGCAAAGGCGGAACGATCAGGATTATCGCGCGATAATTAAGTACAATCGACTGCCTCGATTCGCGCACAAAGCGTGCGAAGCAATTCCAAAAGCATTCTAGATTCCAGGAAAATTTCGTCGCTCAATTTATATTCGTGAAATAAATTGAAACAATGTTAATCACTATAATTGATTAATATCGATGTTCAACATCACAATCATTAGAATACAAAATTTCGAGCTGAAAAATTTTAATAATTTTGTTAAAAGTACATTTGATATATTCGTAAATTACTTTTTAAATAAATCATATTTAAAGAATGCCTTTCTTCGATTCCTGGATATCTACAGCCCTGGATCTCCTTGTATTCTCATTATAAATGTGGCTCCGTCTCGCCTTTCTTACTTTCGATCATTCGATACTTATACCATCGAGAGATCAATTGGCCATATCTCGAATTGGCGAGCCTATTTTAGAAAAATGCGTAGAAAATAGGAATGTAACGCACGCGCGCGTTTTTCATCCCCGTGAGATGAAGAAAACGGGGGGAGGGGGGGGGGAAATGTGCAAAATAAAATAAAATCATACTTGGGTAGAAATTAATAGAGATAGGTAATCGTCAAATGACAATTTTTACTGGCCTCTGCGTTTCTTCGAGATCTGTTCCTTTTAGCCATTTCTTCTTCTGTTCTACTTTCTGTATTTAACGCGAGATGAATTCACAACATTTCACAAGGAGAGACAGAAATCTCTAGAAAGAGTACAATTAAAAAGGAACAAATCTCTTTTCCATGAGATCGAATAATGGAATAAATTACGTGACATCAAAATAGGCGAATTCGCCAGACCCAACGTCTGGCTATTAATAAAACAAACTCGAATACATTTGGAAATACCCGTCGGAGGGTTAAATGCGAGCATTGTGATCCCTTGAACCCTTCAAACGCGTTGAAGTCTTCCCGCTGAAGAATACCTCGTGTGCTTCACCTCGCGGTGACGGAAGAGACCGCTCGCTACAGTGTTAAAAAATTCTCATTCCCTCGCTCGTCTTGGCACAGAAGTAACTTAATTTATAACTTAGCTCCTAAACATATCGATGTGAACAAATTCTAGACAGCGCGCGTCTCCGAATATGTAAATTTGAGGCTGTATTTTGATTACAATCATTTATTATCGTACATCACTTATTTTATCGTAGTAAATGGAAACCTCAAAAAGTATCGTAATTTAAATTCATACACATATATATTTGTTTAATCTTTTACTTCTTTAATACAATGTTATTGTACGAAAATTAAAACTCTCTGAAAAGAAAAGAAAAATTTGGCCACGATTGTAATAATTTTCTTTCATCCCGTCAACGATTTTTCATCAGAGACGGAAGTAGTGTTTTTCGCGTACGTACAATCATACAGAAAGCACTGTTCCGGAAATACCTCGGCGCTTATAATGAGGAACTCAGAATTAATTTTACGCTGTAGTGATCTTTAAACGCGGTAAAAAACCGAGCTCCGAGTAATATTTTTCATTTTCGTTTGATTTAAACATAGAAAAAAGGAGAGGACGCACTGTCTCGAATCATGGTATCTATAACACACCTAGAATTACTATATTTATACAGTGATCCGTTCTTATCATATATAATCGATTCGTCGCGTTTGTCGCGGCGTTTTACGCGTACATATACATGAATTAGACTTACGCTTACGTTTTCTCTCGCTAGAGATTTATACATAAATATATATATTTATATGTATATAATATATGGCCGCTGCTTTGTGCAATATCATGTTCAGCCTCCCTCTGCGACATTATTGTGCTAGTCGGGCGAATATCACACTCTTCCTTCCTCGTATTTTACTACCGTATTCAAAATCGAGAGATTGAATTGAGTTAAGAACGCGAGAATCGAAAATCAACGTGACCTATAATTGTATAATTTCATATAAAGTTACAAAAGTACGATATTTTTATCTCAATGATTTGTCTTAAGAAGCCAATTTTTCTTAATCTCTATTTGAAATTGTTTAATTTACAGTAAATTTTTACCTAGTCAATATTTAAGCAAACGTCATAATTTTTCAACCACTCAAATTTCCATATATTTCTACCTTTTAAATTAAAATTCTATTAAAGATTATTGAAAATCAATTCAAGAGAATGTTATCTGTGGATGTTTTATTTGTTATTGAACGCGAAAAAACTTTCAGATTTTTGCTTGATACTTAAAACGAAAGAAAAATGATAGAATATAAAGACATAATAAAATCTAGAACATTCTTTGATTTTATATCATATATCAAATTAAATTATAATTTTATCATGATTGTGGTAAATTATCACATAGACTAAATAATCTAAAATCGTCAAAATAATCAAAATATTAATCACATGATGATAATAATTGAAATTAGTAATTAATTGATATTTACAGATCAGAGAGACCGATTTAATCATTTCGAAGAAGGATGCATTCGTGCGTAGTGTTCTCATTTCTATTTCAAGATATGAAAAGGTCAATTGCTTTCAAGATATTGATATGACGAGTTGTCCATAAACTCTATCCGGTCGCACACTGACGCACAATGTAATCGCGATTGACGGAGGACGGCGAACATGACGTTCTCGTGTTACGCAGAAAGATACATAGGTTTAAACGGAGCTAAGGACACTCACGCTGAGGAAAGTACGAAAGTTACGTTCTCCGAAAGATCTACGTCTACATGATTTTTTTTTTTTCCTTTTGTACAGTTGTAAGCAAATGATGATCGCGAATGAACACCAATGAGCGTGAAAGGAGGATTATACATCCTTTTTATTATTCTCTTTCCTTCAAACACGTACACACATGCGCACACATACACACACGCTCTTTCTCTATTTTCTTCTTGAATACTAGTGGGAAGCGCGAAAAAGCATAGGCAGACACACCTTTTCGTCGTGGAGAACGTTCTTTCCCTTTCTCTTTTTTTTTTGTCCGTAGATTTCCACGAAGTATATACTACGAACAACGAAATGAAATAGACATCTCGCCGATGCAGGACATCCTGTGTAAATCTAAGTACACTCCAGCATCATCTTCCTCGACGAGAATATCTCCTCTGGATATTTAATATTATATAGTGCGCACAGCTGATCGGTGATCAGTCAAATTTGCATTTAGAATTCTTGGATCGGCAAATTTTTGTATGAACAGAAACTGGCATCGTGGGTCTTCAAGTTCCGCAGGTTAATGACTCTCTACAGGAATTTGCTTCAGACATTCTTCTTCAATCATCGAAATTTTTCTTCTTATATAAACTTCTTATTCTGGATATCTCTCGAAACGCTGAAGACGCTGCTTTCGTAGATCCTTGGATAAAAGTAGACTTTTTAGTAGACTTTCTCGATTTCACAGAATGTCGGCTTCGAAATTCTAAGTAGATTGGCCAATCCTTGTTGAATCGGGAACCATTTCTCGTCTTCGCGAAATCCTAGTTTTACGAGCTCTGATTTTTAAATCCACAGATCCAAGCCTCTTGCACAGGCAAGTCCCTTGCAAATTCAGCCGACAGCTATTCTTCCGATTTTAGTGTCCGTTAAACACCGATGACGAGTAACACCAGACTTTTGCAAAATAGCCGACCCTTATCGATCTATATCTCGCGCGAATCGAGTTTATCGCTGATCGGATCTACCTAAATCGTCATCAGTTCGATCATTTTCATCGTTGCCGGAAGTACGACCGGGTCTCGGTCCTGCCCGCTCCCTTTCTCTCTTTCATTTATAGATCGATTAAAAGAGGCCCTTCTTCTTGCTCTTCTTATCTTTACCGTCGACAGTCCTGAAAGGAGAATTTCCATATCAAGCACCCGAACTATCGCTTGCGTCGCTAATAATGAGAGATCATCCGAGAATCATCGAACGTTTATATCCGAGTTGCACATCGCGTGTCAGTAAATTATACCGGGTGTTTGACGACGAAAAGATGATAACGAACGGAAATGATCCTGTTGAAGTGCGGAGCGGATCTTTGTTAAAATTTTCGCTCTTTACCTTTGATTATCAGCTTCGTTTACGATGTCAAAGTTACATTACGTAAGATTAGTTAATAGTAATTTAAATTATAATAACATTGTAATAAAAATAGATGTAAAATGCATATACAGTATAAAATAAATAAATACATACTTGACTGACGCGAGATACTACCCGAGGTCTCTTGTAAACACCCAAGACTTTTTTTTAATCTATTTACGCATATCTCTATTTTTAGAAAAACAGCTGGATAAAAAAATCTAATGTATCTTATGCAAAATAATCTTCTTGCGAGTACAAAATCTATCCATGCGAAAACCATGCTTCGAACCCATCCATTACACACGCGACCAAAGAGCAACATGCTAATATCACGTGTGTCACCAGAATTATGCGCTTATATTTTTTACAATCTTTATATTACGTCAGCAGTGGATAAAACATTAATTTTTTTTTTCGTAGATGTAAAATTACCTGTATACTTTAAGATATTTGCACTTTTCAACATTTATGCAATATTACAGATACATATGCATATCGACGACGCACGTCAGCATATCGGCATTTTAACGAGAACACACCTACGTTAACGCGGAAAAAAAAAATAGAAAAGAAGAAAATGCGTAATCATAAATCTACTTGATAACGTTTATCACAAGCGATTATTCATATCAGTTATTTTAAAAGTTTAATTCGATCCTCGGAGCAATTTTACAAACGTTTCCAAGAATTTGTTAAATGAGAGGCTGACAATTAGAATTATGAAAAGCAGCTTTAAAAGTGACAATATGCGACGACGAAAACAACGTAAAACATTATATTTAACAAACAATAAAAAGCGACGAGGCAAAACTATGTCCATTTTTTGCGGGCTTTTACATTTTAATGACATATTTATGCGTTTGATTTTCTTTTTCAGAGCCTTCCCTCCCGCGACATAATTATCTTTCCCCTCGTCGCGAACGCTTTAAATACGAAGATAAGCTACAAAAAAATCGCAGTGAGGTAAGTTAGTAATTGTTTTAGGTAAGCATTGCGTTTATTTGCGAAAAAAAAGATTATCAATCATGAAATTAACAATGTATAATCATTTGTTTGTGAGTAATAATTAGTAATAGGCGGTTATATATCCTCTACCAAGCTGTCTCTATTATTTTTCTTTGTTTTAATCCTCCGTAAAATTCGGGGAAATCTCTCTCATCGGAATGAAATCGGGTGGATCATGCGAGCAATTTGACGATGAATACTGATTTCTATCAGTTATCAAGCAGTAGAATAAAAAGAAACGAATGCGCGAGTCGAACAGGGGGATAAGATCGACAGCTTGCTCAGAGTTTTACAAACTGGCTTGATTTGACAGATCGCGCCCAACTTGTATACAAAGTGGCCATATTCGAAATATTAAAAAAAAAAAAAAAAAAAAAAAAAATGATTCGATCCTTTACCACACAACTATTACAAGCGTTATTTATTATGACGAGCGAGATAGGAACAAACTTGTATCGTTACAAATTTTCTCGCGAATTTTTCTCAACGAAAAAAAATGTAAAATATATTAAAAAAAAAAAAAAAAGAGGAACTTTTTATAGAGCTCTTCTTACGCAATTACCTGTATATTTTCACTATGCGTTCTTGGTGACGAGATGAGGCTTACCTCTGACATTTTGTGAGACAAATACGAGGTAAAATAAAGAACGGCACACAGAAATGCGTACAGATTTGCCCGACAGAAAATGATAAAGCGTTCTCGCTAACACCAACGCACGGAAAACGTTAACAACGTCACAAACGGACTTTAAATCGATACGAAAACATAGTTGAAAAAAATGAGTCTAATTAATGTCAATTATAGACTTACAATGTATCATCGATGGAAGGAAGCGGGGGTAAATTATGGCACGCGATGCGGTAAAGGATCGAAGTGTGCGTATGTATGTATTTATGTTGGTGTGTGTGTGTGTTATTTGTATGTAAAATGTATATCCTGGGCGAGTATACAAAAAAAAAAAAAAAAAAAAAAAACGTCGCCGCTACGTGAGAATAATTCTATGTCTTTTTACGCCCCCGTTACATGTAATCTAAAAGTTTATCAAAGTCCGTGCCAAAAATACATTGCAAAATGTACATATCGCTAAATATACGCTTAGTATAATTCATCGTGTTCTATCTCTACGGATGTTACCGATATTATGTAATTTACCGTAACGTGAAATTCCACGAGTTTGTTTTGTACCTAATGGACACGTTACGGCGTGAAGAAAATGTACGATAATCGCGAATGTACGGATAAACAAGCGTGCTTTGAGAATTGCGCTTGAAATATATAACTTTGTCGCGAGACACGTAAATTTGCAGCGAAGGAATTTGCGCGCTCATTAAAATGGGATGTCCTGGATTAAAATATCCCGGGGATAATCGACTAAAACGTATATCATCGTGGGACAAAATCGAGATAGAATTTATCTCGGCGAGACGAGCGTTAGAAACCGAAGCTTTTTAATTTTGACATCAAAGTCGTCCGGACTTGCGGAACAATTTCTTTTCTTCAATCGAGTCGCTTTTAATCAAACATCACCTGACAAGAGATTTAAATCTCCGTTAAAAGCAAGGATCGCGTCGGATTAATTGCAATTTTCTTGTTATTAATTTCTAAATAATAATTAAAGCGATACTCCAGGTCTCGAGTGTAACTCAAGACAAACGGTTGCTTAAACAATGATAGTAAGGATAAAAAAATATTCGCAATCTCAACTTTGTCCGACTTATACAGCTGTCTCATCGATTCCCCTATTTTTTCTTCTCTATCTTCCTCGGCTTTGATTCTTATTGAGCATATGTCGCAGTATTTTAACAATGTTGGCTATCATTACACTAAAGGTTATCATGTGAAAGCGCGAAATGAACGCGAGAAACGATCGAGTATAAAATAACAAACAGATTTGCCGGATTAATTGGTTTACGAAATCGCGCGATATCTGTACGATAAATGCGTGGTTTTAGTTAGAAATATATATATATATATAGTCGCTTTGGATATGTGCCGAACAAGCGTACGCACACGCGTGTCGGGATGAGTAAGTGCCGCCTATCACGCATTTGATTCTCGGCACCGATGTAACGTGGACGTTTAGGATCAATTTGATCAGGTTTCGTTATTTTAAATGTAAAAATTGTTACGCGCCCGCTAAAATAATTGATTCGGTGGGTTTCGTGCAATCTACTATGCAAATTTGTAGTTCTGAACGAGAAATACAAATAAAACTGCCCTTTGGTAACATATTGGAGTGCGCTTTTTTTTTTTTTTTTTTTTTTTTTACCCTTCAGACTTCTATCTCTATCGTTGATGAGACAAATATTAATTTTAAAGTAACGTAGTTGACGTATTAACATCGTTTAGATAGACGGTACTTACTCTTCCCAGGTCTGACAAAACTTAATTTCTCAACCCTTATTCGGGCAATCGTGGGAAGTCGCATATGTTTGTATCGATTTATATTTCTATTTTTTGAGACTTATCTGATTTTCTCTAAACTACCATTTTGATTGCCTTCGAGACTATAGACTAAAATATTACGATTTTTCTTCTTGCAGATCCGACGAGATCTTTATCGAGTAATTTTATCACTTACAAAGGAAACAAAAAAAAAACCTAATAATAATAATTGCAACACCGGATAAGGGTTGAGCGCGGGAAGAGGAGTCGCGACAGATTCTGAAAGCGAGTCTCGCAAGCGCATTCGAGAGCGGTTTCTGGGAGAGATTCGGTCGTTACTAGGGATGCTCAGGATGCTGTATGACAAGCTGTATCTGTGCGGGGCTGTCTTGAGGTGATTTGAAACTCGTGTGACGGCGAAGGAGGCTGCTTATCCCTCGGGAACCCCTCAACGTACCCCCGCCGCCGCCAGATCCCTCGGAGGACATCGATCCCGTCCTAGATCAGGACACCCCGATATGGTATACACACAAGAGAGACAAACAAACCAAGGGTTTCTTTCTCTTACTCTTTTTCTTTTCTTTTCTTTTGCAAATCCGAACGCAAGCAATCGAACGTAATAAAAATATCGCGCACGCGATCTTGCGTACACACGCGGTTGGATCAATAAGTGTACATTAAATCCTGGAGAACCGCCGACGTTCCTTGCACAAGCGAGCTTCCCATATCTCTCTCTCTCTCTTTCTCTCTCTCTCTCTTTGATCTTCCGTGAGAAGCGATGCAACGCAACGTCGGCGGTGCATCCTCACGTTGCGCTTAACGCTGAATGTGTCTGTGAAATCTCGATAAAAACAACACGAGGATCTAAAAGGCATCCCTTAGAATATCTTTGTGTTTTTGGAGGTGTTTTCAAAGTTGACAAATAAGAAACTCTATAATAATAAATTTAATATATTGCAAATTTTTATAATTTTTATAATAATTTTTTTGCGAGTTGAAATTAGACAGCCAACTGATTCAGCGTTAAATGCAAAATGACTATATATCATATATGGAAGTCACGATATGTACATGTGCGGACAATAGGATCGCGTGGATAGAAATTATGAATTACGAAAATTCGATATCGCGATAATAATCTTATAAAAATCGAGCCGATTATTTTGTTATTAGTGCAGGCTACGTGAAATGATCGTGATGTAAAGGATCGTAAATATAAAAGCGTGAATAAAAAAAATATTATTGCGGTGCAAACAACAATTATTAAAAATTGCAAACATTAAAATATTCAAACACGAATTAGCGATTAAGAAACACTACAGCGAGAACGTGGCCCGCAAACGTACAGTGCACACTTACTATCGTACTCTTCTATCACTTTACTGTATGAATTTTTTTCTATAAAAATTTTATCTTAATTTAACAAGTTTGCAAGAAAAATTGAAATTACTTTAAATCCATTTAAAGACACAAAGTGAGCGAAATATCACCGTTATTTTATGTCTCAATTCATCTAATTTTATATATAATTGTCAAATTAAACAGTCTTGAGAGAGATGGTATTTTTATGATATAAAAATTTCACTCGAATCTGTGTTTCGATAAATGCTCTCATACAGCCGGAAGAAGATACGGTAGATGACGGAATACAGTGTACAAAAAAGCTATGAAGCTGATTCTAATTGCGATTCGAGTGCTTTTTCGCGCCTAATATACAAACAACTCCAAAAACCATACTAAATCACCAGCGCTAAGCTTTAAAAGCGATATACAACTATTTCATTAATATTCGTTCGTGTTAGAATTTTAGCTCTTACTAAAAAAATAAAGGCAAAAGATATAAAGCTGAATAAATAATATTTGTCTAAAAAATAAATAAATCAATAAATAAATAAAAATAAAAAAAAATCGTGCGAAAAACAACGAGATATATATATATTCTTTTGAAGACACAACGGAAAAATAAACGTATGAGAGTTGCAACAACGTAAACACAATGATCAATCGCAATATCTCTCGGTTTCTTTCCTTTTCTCGTTCCTTTATCGATAAAGATTACTTACTCTTTCGAATTCGCTTCCAAACTACGTCGACGTAGTTCTTCAATACTGTGACCGGTCTGTTGCTCCCACGCGGTCTTGTCTGACTCGAACGCCCGTCTTTTCTCCTCCAGTTCTCGCACTTGCTGCTCCAACGAACGTCGCATTTGCTCGTGCCTTCTCTGTAACTATTTGTAGATTTTTCATATGTACCTTAGTATCGATACATCGAACTTCTTTACATTTCATTTCAAAAATTATAAAAAAGATTTAACCCGATCAAAATAATTTCGCGTAGACTCGAACTTGTACAATCAAAAAAATATTTTGCTAATGTAGAGAGATTTCTAGATGTCTCAATTAAACTTTATCGCTACTTTTTGAATCTGTTAGAATATTGTTTATCACGTATAGAATTTCTAGCAGCAATATTCTAGCAATACTTCTAGAAAAGATCTCATTGCTAAATATTAATCACAAATATAATTGTCCTTGACAATAGACCTAAAAATAGGCATCGCAGACAAATTTTCTGTCTAAATTACACTAATAGTACGGATATAAATTCTGTCTCTGTCATTTAAATCGATTAAGTGCAAAATATATGAAGTATCACAGTATTTGCTAATAATTTATCTGTTTCAGTTAATTTTGACACCTAGAAAATTTTTGTTCCAGTTGCAAGATCATTTTTTTGAGTGTATGATGATGCACGGACTATCCTTTCAATCTATTCTAAATTCTTTTCTTCTTTTTGATGAAATATTCGACGGAATAGATACTTAATAAAATAGTTTGAGTTTCGAAAAATCTTGGGCTTGCGATTACGAAACGACATAAACGTGACAACGGCTTACATCCGCTTCGGAATCCTTCAGCTTCTGTCTCTTCTCGCGCACTTTCATCTCGAAGACTTGCTCCATCTCCGTCTCCATCTTCTTCATTTTGTTATCATGTTCACGCTTCTCTTCTTCCAACTGCGCCAATGGGTTCCTAAAAAAGAATCGAACAGATCCAAACTATAATGTACACGTTATCGGGTCAATAGGAGATATCATACCGTTGGGAATACAAATACGGGGTGACGCGTATGACATTTAATCTTAGAAACTTATCTAATTGTTAATTAGCGCACTACTACACACTTATAAAATTTCATTAGCTCTTCGCAGCAGGATCTCTAAGATTTAATTAGCCTTTAAGTTTCAAGAGGTTATTCAAGAAAGATAATAATTATATACGTTCAACTAAAACGTGGATTTGACATAGCATAGATAAAATCAATATGAAGATAATTATTAAATATATTAATATGATACTGAGCTGATTTTTCCGGGTTTGTTAGGAATAATTACTATACATAGTATGCTGCAAAGAGATAACAGTATAAACCACATTAATTCTTAACTGATATGACATCATCGTGGAAAAGTCGACGAATACTTTGGAAAAAAAATAGCAGAAAATTATTTCTCTCATTAATGATAAAATGAAGTAGATGATTTATCGCCGATAAGTTCCTGCGAGACCACAATCAGTTAAGGAATAAATGCTCTGGAGCCCGGATTTGCATCGAACCGATGATACGCAAATTACAACTCAATAATTGGTTTTCATCATTATTAAATCGGATTGTTATCGTCGCAATTAGAATATTGCTCTAAATCCACGAGAAACAATTACATTCCGCAAATTTGCAACTTTATGCAACACACACGTGTAGCAAGAATATTATTTCCATTACTTTTATTTATCATATTTAATTATAGTTGATGTAAATAATACAAAAATAATATAAAAATTATACAAAAATAATTTTATTTAATTTTTTAAACGCTTTTCAATCACCGCTGCACCGATTCTTTCATCTTATTACATTTTTTTCTTATTTATGCGCGACACAAATCAGGACTCTTGTATAAAAGATTAAGGTAAAAGATCTATAAAGCCATAACAGATATCATGAAAATCGTAACTATATATGATTCTTCTCTAAGGGAAACTATTATTACATCGTTGCTAAATATTAATGCAAAAGTAAAAGTAAAGGCGGCAAGCAAATCTAAATCGTGTTACAAATTCAATGTGGAAAATCTAGTTTATCAGTTGTTTTCTTTCTAAAGAGCATACAATAATTTGCGTTGGTTATTTCTTCAGAGGGCTCACTGTGTCAGATGAAGCTTAATGCTTACCAATCTTAAAATATAAATTAAATAAGAACGTGCAATTCAACTTTGTAATTAAAAAAACCGCAAACATTCTGTAGTCGAGGGGAGATGATTAAAAAAAAAAAAAAAAAAAAAAAAAAAGTAATTATCTTAAAGTAATCAGAATTAAAAAAAAAAAAAAAAATAATCTAATCTATACATCTTAATTCAAATTTCTTTTAATTTAATCGTATACGTCCTTTTAAAAAAAAAATCTATCAAAATCCATGATTGATCATAGATTTAAGATGGACGATATCTTGTTCAAAAGTTTTCTCTAACAACGTTCTCGACTACTTAACGATATAATCGCACAGTGAGTCCTCTTGAATCGCGGAGATTTCGAGAATGTCTCGAAACTCGACAAGGCTTGTGCACACAAAACCATAGTATATCCGTTTGAGCCTTATTAAAGGACTTACCACACCATCATGAAACTGTTCATCACTCCTGGAGGGCACAAACTGACCAATAAGAAATTCACCATTAAAATTCGCACGGGCGACACGCTGTCGAGGGGTTGGTTGGCGCGTCTCTCCCTCAAGGTGGGGGAGGGGGGAGGGGGGGGGACCTTCCCTCGGCAGCGTTCTCGTGTCTAGTCTACTACGGACACAGATCTCCCTCGCGCTCGAGATATGGCAAGGGATAATTCGAACGCGAGAGGAGGGTCCACTTCGGAATCATTCCGATAGTTTGCATGCACAACCTTTCTCTGAATTCTTCAAAATGAAAGTAACGGAAGAAACAGAAACACACACCGCGTGGTACAAGCATGTGATTCGGACAATATACTCGCAATCGACTCGCAGGCGTCGTTATTGGTGTGATACTAATGCTCGAAATAAACCATCATCTCATCACGCATAACACAGTCGAGTGCTCGCCGAGACACACTGCGTGCTCAAATCAAACTCAACGTAACAAACAACCCTGCTCGAATAGAAAAAGCGAGCGTCGTAAATGGCGTGGTTAGTGCCTGACTAAAAAAGATGAGCGCAGTCGTTCCGTCATATTTATCGCATCCGGCAATAATATTAATAATGCACCATTGGGGGCAGGTGAATTAATAAATTGGACCGCATTATATATACATATAGTATGAAGCTAAATAACTGTCAAGAAGTGTATTAGAACACGTATGTTTTTTGGGTCAGCATTTTTTGGGACTCAACTTTGTGACGATTGCAAGTTTACGGCTTAAGATTGACAGAATTTTATAACTTTGCACATTTTTCTCTTATCTATTTCATTTCTGTATCGGTCTATTTTACTTAAACCTTGCCAATCGATTTGTTGAGAAAAAAAAAAAACCGTGACGCCCGTTTGTCTATTTCGGCAGAATAAAAATACATCTACTTCTCGACAAAATTCTGCTCTAGTTATGCTTTCGTTCACATACGAGAAATCGCAAAAAAAAAATCGCGAATTACGCGGCACGAATTTACTTACTTATTGGAGGCCTTTGTCGGTTTGCCGTCTACACCTAAACCAGCCAATGTGCGACACCGGAAGTTCTCATAGTGCACGTTATTCGTTACATCTTTCAAGTCCTGCACGTGCGTCCTTACTACCATATTTCGGAGCGCTATAAAGTCGCAGTGTTCCAGGTTTTCGACTATATAGAGAGAAAAAAAATATTATAAATCGATTGTAAACATCAGATGCGGAATAAACGATGCTTCTCTAGATTCTTATTTATCTAATATTCCAGATGCTACTTACTTTAACAATAATATGAACGGCATAAATGCAACAAATGTATACAAACAAGTATTTTTATGCATATGTATAAGCAGATATTTAAAGAAATAGGATAAAGAATAGTTTAAAAAATTTAAATCGCAATTTCAAAATGTAAAAAAATTAAGCTTAATTCAATTATACAGTTACTAGCTAAATGTTAATTTAACAACAAACAAGTTTACTAGATTGTTCCGACTCGAAAATCAATCGATAAAATGTATCATGAACTCGTACATACCTTCCGCAACTCCCCAGGGATATTTTCTGCCCCGCACTTTCTTGCCATCATGTTCGACAATGGCATTCGCTCCCACGACAGCAAATGGCACTCTGTCCCTTAATAACTTGTGAAGTTTGTTGTCCTCCTCCTCCTCGATCTCAGGGAACTCGTAGATCTTTATCTTGTGTTGCGCAATCTCATTCAAAATCTAGAAAAATAGGTCAAAATAATAATTAATTTCTTGAGAAGAAAAAATAATAAATATATGTTAAGAAAAAACAATTATTTAACTATTCAAATATATTTTATCATAATTTTGTATAGAGAGAAAATTTAAAGGATTTAAAATGACTTTTTAAGTTTAGTGTTTGGTTCTCGCTTTTAGTCTTTTATTCCGGGAAAGTGACAAGTATTTTGTTTTCTCTTTTTCTTGAAAATTCGAATGTGTCTCGTACCTGTTTTTTGAAGTGTGCGCACTCATCCGGCGTCATAGTATCCGCCTTGGCGATAACCGGTATGATGTTGACTTTGTCGTGGAGGCGCTGCATAAACTCCACGTCGAGTGGCTTCAATCCATGGCCGGAGGGCGCGACGAAATAGAGGCAGCAGTGCACTCGGCTATCCGGGATCTGTCGTCTCGTCACGCGCGATTCCGCGTTGAGAAATTCCTCGTATTTCGATTCGATGTAGTCGATTACTGGCACCCAACTGCAGGACAAAGACGAAAGGTGTTATAGAGTAAACGTTAGAGTCATGCGAAACTTTGAAGAAGCTTGACTATAATTTTTGGTGAATTTATTGATGTTATAGATACCAATTACTGTTGTCGACAGCATCACCGAAACCTGGAGTATCGACAACCGTGAGAGTAAGATTGACGCCGTTCTCCTTCAATAGCACTTTACTGGTTTCCACGGCGACCGTCTTCTTTATCCTGAGGCTGGGTCCGGGATACTCGGCGCTGTATATATCCGCCAGGAACATGGAGTTGATCAAAGTCGATTTACCGAGTCCTGATTCCCCTATAAAAATTTAATAAAACATTTCAGACTCCATGTTCTTCTGTGTATAAGAGATCAATACAATTTCTATTTATTTTCTAAATAAATAAATATTAGATAGATAGATAATAGATAGATATTCTTCAATAGATAAACACAATTTCAGAAAATTGAATTTGAGACGCATTCAGACAATAAACTGTCTTGTTTATTTATTATTATTGTTATTTGCGATTTAACTTGAATGTTTAATGGTTTATTCTTATCATTGTTAATGAAATTGATGCTCAAATATTATCAAAACATTCACAATTTTCTTTATGATATAAAAATTGATTAGTAAAATTTAAAAAAAGTGTAAATAAAAAAATTATTTTTCTTTCAACAGAAATTGTTATAGTCTGATGCGTTCTACAACATCTGGAAAAGGTATCTTAATCACAAAAAGATTCAATCAACCAATTATAGAAATATAAAGTTTTAATAATTGCAGAGATATTCTAAAAAAATATTTCGATTGAAACGGAACGCTTTAATAATAAAAATATGTCGATCAAAAACAATTTTTCAACGAATATATACTTTAGTCCACGAAGAATTTTCACAATCTATTTTTGGGCGAAACGCCAATTCACCGAAATACCATAGTCCCTTCAAGGTGAAATAATTTCACGTCTATTAATGTTCCGCATCGAGACAGCGATCATTAATCTCAGTCGGAGTATTTACGATCAGACATTTCGGTCCGACATTTCTCTCGGCGGTCAAATAAATTCGGAGACGGTGGCCGAAACGAGATGAAATGTTGACGAAGTAGCGTGACCTCTTAACGCGTAAACCTTGAACCAGACGCGAAGTACCGCGCCTACGCCTTTAAACCAAGGGTAAAAACTTGAATTGCTCTATTTACAGAGAAACAGCTCCGTTTATACGTGGTCTAATAATAGTCCGCTCCCTCTTCCCGCGTACGTAGCAACCGCGCTCTCAAATTTCCCCAGACCCAATGACACTCTTTCACACCCGCGTGTGCGTGCGCGGTTCAAGACGACGGTCGGCTGGACGTCGACAATTTTAGTCAGCATTTTTATTAACGCCTCTTCTGCCCCCCCCCCCCCACCCCACCCGTACACCGACTGAATTCTGAAAATTTCTTTCGCATTATCGTTGCATATATATTTTTTATTCCGATATGTATATCATTCCGTATCATTTTATACGTATACAGGAATCTCATTATTCATTTATCGCGAGAAATATAATTGAACAAGTTAAAGTCTTCAATTATACATCTCGTTCCCTTAAGGAAACTTGCAAGGTGATAATAAATCTAAGAGCAGGGCAGAATTACGCAGGCTGCAATTAATGATTTATAGCTCATTTCAATCAGCAAAGTCGTCGACGTCACTATACGCGACATGTTATTGCCGTAAATTATCCCCTCTGTTCTTCTTCTCTTTCTGAGTGACGGGGAGTACTATTCATTTGCATAAATAACGCCAGGTAGAAGGATCCGCCGAGCGAGATGAAAGATCGCGTGTGCTCCGAGAAAGCGGGCCTCAGGGATACGTCCTAGTGTGAGAACCGCTGAACTTCGACGACAGCCTTGATCCGGCAAACGAGGGAGAACCAAGAACGAGAGAGAGAACTCGGGGAGCACGTGCTCGGCAGATGGGAGATTGCATCGCGAGATGATACTCTGGACGAAATGGGAATACCATTGCCATTGCCGCCGAAGAAACGGATCCCTTTGTCCTTTTGCGCGGGCTGGGCGATTCTGAAGAGAGACAGGCAGCCGTTGTTCTTCCGCTGCCGCATAATGAACGTTTCAATGTCCGGGATCGCGTTTCTCAACGTCAATGCATCAGCATCCGCGCAGAGATAATTATACCTTATCCATCGTTATTCCGCGAGTTCTCTATTTTTAAATTTATATTAAGATCATCAATTGCATTATTATTTTGACAATTCGTATCAAAATAATTTAACTACGCGAATACAATCAACACAAAAGTGTCATCTTCCAATATAAAATAAACAATCATTTAAATGTCTCTCTTATTAAACGTCTACTTTCTATTCTAATATACAGAGCGTGGAAAATAAACATTTACTAGGGGGGTACAGAAAAATACA
This sequence comes from Anoplolepis gracilipes, assembly GCF_047496725.1. Taxonomy (NCBI): domain Eukaryota; kingdom Metazoa; phylum Arthropoda; class Insecta; order Hymenoptera; family Formicidae; genus Anoplolepis; species Anoplolepis gracilipes. Next base: position 13,051,600 of record NC_132974.1, read on the forward strand.
ACGCGTGTAAAAAGTCCAAAATTTTATTTAACATAAGCTTATGTGTCAACAGTCAGTATGCCATCTCCTAGTCTCCTTTAATCTTTTGGAATAGAGTCTTAATAAATTCTGAAACAAATTAGTGCTGAATTCTACATGGCTTAACACTTCTTGACTTGAATGTGGCAGAACATTCTGAGTCAGTTCTGAAGGACGCATTCGAGACTCTCATGCTTCAAAAAAGAGATGGCAACAAATATTCTCGAGCAAGTTTGCTTGCATACCTCCAAGAAATGTTAAACGATTAACACCGACACTTTGTTTCCAAATTTATCAAAATTTTATTTACTAAACTTTTAATTTAAAAAAATTAAAGACTGTACGAGGGACTAAAAAAAAGACATACTAACTACTGACACTAAGCTTGTATTAAATAAACTTTTCAACTTTCCACACGCGTTGCATTTTCCTCTGGATTCTTAGCAAATCATTATTTTACACCCTGTATAAAACAGAAAAAAATAGCGTCTTCTCGAAAAGCGTCTAGCGAAAATTTTCACTTATATAATTGCCATCATAAATCACGTTACCAACCTACGACCATGAGTGTAAATTCGAAGCCCTTCTTCACGGCTTTCCTATACACCTGGTTGGGGAGATTCGCGAAGCCGACGTAACCATCGAGTTCCTTGGGTTTGGTGGGTGGTGTGGGTCGCGCATGGTGCAGATTCTCTTTGTTGCTGTCCTCCTTGGCGCTGGAGACGGTGGTCCGGCCGCATTCGCGCCTGTTGCTGTCCTCCGAGGGGTCATTCGGGATCGTCGTCGAGACCGCGGACGGCAGTCGCGGCTTCGTTGCGACGACGCCGCTCGAATACACCGGCGCCGCATTCGGCGACGTTAAACCGCCAACCGTCGTGGCGTTCGTCACCGACGATGAGTTGTTCACCTGAGAGCCGGGGGTCTGCGTCGGCGGCTGTGGCGGCGGCACCGACGGCACCGATGGCGACGAGATTATTCCCGTGCTATCGCCTTTGAAGAACAGCTCGCGTTTCGTCTGAATCTGCACAGAAAGAAAAACTAGACGTCAATTTCCATCGATTTTAGACTGTTTTAATTTGAAATATTTATATTTAAACATATATATTATAACGTATATTCAAAAAAATGATCTTGCAACTTTAATAAAAATTTTCTAAGTGTAAAAGATTGACTGAAACAGATAAATTATTAGCAAATACTGTGATACTGCATATATTTTCCACTTAATCAATTTAATAAATTAATAAAAAGACTCATAAAAAAATTAAAGATAGTAAAGGTGCGGTACTAAAGCGTGAATGAGTCAAATATGTATAATATAAATTAAATTCGAGTTATTCAATACAAATTATTTATTATATATATTTCGAGTTATTTAAATAACTCGAATTTAAATGACAGACAGAATTTATATTTGTACTATTAGTGCAATTTAAAGAAAAAATTTGTCTGTGATGGCCTATTGTCAAGGACAATTATATTTATGATTAATATTTGGCAATGGGATCTAAATTTTCTAGAAGTAGTGCTAGAATATTGCTGCTATAAACTCTATATGTGACAAACAATATTCTAACAGATACAAAAAGTAGCGATAAAGTTTAATTGAGACATCTAGAAATCTATCTACATTAGCAAAATATTTTTTTCAGTGCATATTATTACATATATATGTATATTATTACATATGTATTATAACTCACATATATATATATTAATATCACTGACATAAATCACTGACAACGTATTATATTAGATTTTTGAAAATGTAATTTTAAAAATATAATACCTTATAATATCTAATAAATTTTTAAATTCTTAAACGTGTAAATATTGTGTATATATATTTTACACTTTTAAAAATTAAAAAATTAAAACAATGTATTAGGCATACATATATGTTCAATATCTTAACAAAATATATAATATTAAATTTAATTAATTAATTTAAAATTACAATGAAAATAATAGTACATATTATTTTTATTGTAATTTTTGTGACAGAGGAAGAAAAATGTTATGCAAGTGAAAAATGTTTATCTTACGAAAGCTTACATATATGTATTATATATTTTTAAAATTACATTTTAAAAGAGCTAATATATCCATATACGATTTTTTTATAATAAAATACATAGATTGATCTTTCTCTCTCTGCACAGTCTAGCCGCTCTAATTATTCTACTCTAGCTACATTAATTCTTATTTTACGCGTTTCTAGAATTTAATGAAATTAATTTTTAATAAACTTGAGAACTTGGAAACTTTATAAGATTATAAAGAAAATATGAGAATGTATAAATTTAAGAAATATGTGCATACGACTCGATCATCATTCCATCGCCTTCCGATTTCAATTCAATTCAAATGCGAATATGCAGGAACCGAGCATTCTTCGCATTCTATATTTCGTGACGTTTTTAGGAAAAGGTAAATTGTGCTTCATAAATACATCGGGCAATTCCATACATTACTTTGACCGTAACATTATTCGTACGTGAAACGCGTAAATTCGCGAAAGCACTGTAAAGCGATAAAATCACCCTGCTGTAGAGTAGCGATCGATATTGCAATGCCAGTCGACGACGGACGGTCGAACGGCTTCCGCTACCGCAACGTCTTATACTTCCGAACCGGAAGTGGTCAAAGTTTCTAAACAACGACTGTTATTCGAAGAACAGCAACGAGCAATCCATTATTCCCATTAAAGATACGTACAAAATGGCTCCGAGATTAAAAAAAAAAAGAAAAGAAAAGATTGAGACGGTAACTCTTATGTTCTTGACAAACAATAAGAAGAAAAAGTAAGTAGAAGTTATTGATTAATTTGAAGTAAGTAAATGCGTCGTCATTAAAAAAATTAATTTGAAAATCAGGATGTCTACTCAACTTGTAAAAACATTCTTTGAAAATTATCCCTAATTTCCCAGATATTTTTGTTCAAAATTCCATGGAAAGAGATATTTTGGAAGATTTTCAAGATTTTTGGATACAACTTTCTGAGATATGTTTTTTTATTTTATTTATATTTTCTAATAATACTTTTCATTCACTTGAAAGAAAAATATAGAGCTTTCAAGTTTCAAATGCTAGATTTGCAAATGTACTGAAAAAAATTAATGCTATGAATAGCTTTCGTAAGATAAACATTTTTCTTTCTCTGTCACAAAAATTACAATAAAAATAATGTGTGCTACATATTCAATATTTTGGTAAGACATTGAACATATATGTGCAAAGATAGATATATATTTATAACATATTTTAAGCATACAATTCTCAACTTGACTTATCGATAGATTGCCGATTGCTTACAATATATTGTAAAAGAATAATCAAAGACAATTAAAAAAAAAAAATTCCTTGAATTCCAATAAAATTTCAAAATAAAAATTCCGCGTACAAAAGTGAGAATTCTAGATTTCCAGCGAATAGACGTCCTGATATTTAATTATATAATACGTCAAATAAGATCATAATTTTCTGCTAATATTAGAGTAGATTTTTATTAGGTCTTTATTAAAATGCCTTAGCCAATTTTATTTTTCACATGAAGAATTTCGCTGTTGAATAGAGCTTTTGTCGGATGACACTAATGCTACTTTAGCTTCCGTGCAATTGGCCATAAGTGGTGATCGTTTGAGTGCCAAGACATATAAGGGAACGGTGCAGGAAACCGCGGTACGCCGCGTGTTCCGTTACACTTGAACGCCGATCGTGGAATACGAATGAATCGGATAATCTGAATGCACACGCGGTGAACATAACGTGTGTAAGGTCAAGGAAGATGAAGAAGAGACCATCGTCCTCTACTGCGTCGATAGGTTCCTGTTAATGAACTTGAATATACCAGTCACACTGCTTTCTGATTTAGCAATCGCTATTTATCTGAATTTTTATATTTAAGCTTTAATCAAATAAAAATTAAATTAAATAAAATTAAAATATAGAAATTAGATATTCCGCGTATTCGATATAAAAATTGTAGGATTTATTATTTTTACGAAATTCTCTGCGTTTTTTTTATTTCATTTTCGTTTGATATCACGCTTCAAATAATAACTGGGAAAGTTTTCAATCACTCACTACTTTCACGTGAGCGTACAATCCTCCAAAGCGTTTTTTACTCAACACGTAGCGCGATAAAAAAAAGTCATGTTTTTTTCTCATTCAGTGTAAATATTTTATAATCATAATAACAAGAATAGCGATAAAAAATAAATGTAATTTTCCACAAGATATATTCACTATTTTGCGTTCTGTGCGAACAAAATTTCGTATACTTGAGAAATCTTGAATTTAGAACATCGGGAAAAATACAGAAGAGACATGTATATATAAGTGTAAGGCGTCGGAAAAAAAACATCTCGAGAGAGACACGAAAATTCTTCCTTAACTTATCGGACGCTTCCCTCGACGCAGTCGTTCCACCGAGTCAACGTACGAACGATTACGCTTTAAAAGAATTTCACGCGTGCCCGCGAGGGGATCGGAGGGGGCGGAGAGGCGACAAATGGAGTGCAATATGTAGTTTAAAAGTGCGCAGTTTTGTTGCAGAAGCACAGAGTTGCTGAATAAATCTCGCGCGAGACATCGTAAAGGACGACATGATTTAGGATGCATTCAAAAAAATATTTTGCTAATGTAAATAGATTTCTGGATTTCTAGATGTCTCAATTAAACTTTATCGCTACTTTTTGTATCTGTTAGAATATTGTTTGTCACGTTTAGAATTTATAGCAGCAATATTCTAGCAATACTTGTAGAAAATTTAGATCCATTGCCATATATTAATCACAAATATAATTGTCCTTGACAACAGGCCTTAAAGATAGACATCACAAAAAAATTGTCTGTCTAAATTACACTAATAGTACAAATATAAATTCTATCTCTGTCATTTAAATTGATTAAGTGTAAAATATATACAGTATCACAGTATTTGCTAATAATTTATCTGTTTCGGTTAATTTTTTACACCTAGAAAATTTTTGTTCAAGTTGCAACATCATTTTTTTGAGTGTGAGAATCGAATATAATAAATAAAAATATAGATCTTTTTTTTTCGCGTATTTTAACAAGCGATGTAAGAAATAAAATCAATCACGTTTTTATAAACAACAATATTTTGCAGAACATTTTCAAAAAAATATGAAAACATCTAAGAAAACTCTATACTAGGTATATCGCGTCTTTTTGTTGAAAAACATAAAGATAAGTTATTTCACGTCCGCGATTACTATAAAGAGCCCCCCTTACTGGCAGTGTTATTACTGTCAATCATATTCTAATCGCGTATGTAGGGTCAATCGTCGATTCATGCGTTGCTCGCAGGCGCGACTCGAGAGTCACCCTGTGTAAACACGTCGCTCATGATTATTGTTTTACTATCGTCAAGAAACGATGACATAGTGCACTGAGACTCATCTTCCGCGGGGAAGGGCGGGATGCCTTTATACCGCCGGCGCTACCTTTTCCGTTCCGTTCACAGAGTGTACTCTCTGGGAACGAGGGACCATGCGAATGCAACAACAGCAGCAGAACCGGTCCATGGCATCGCGGTGCACAGCGTCATGCCGGGAATATGAAGTTCACGAGCCTTTCAGAGAACGACCGGTGTCTTTCGGGACACCGTATGTAACAAAAACATACACACCGAAGGAAAAAAAAAAAAAAAAAAAAAAAAAAAAGGAAAACGACGGCTCGGTGGTCTCGCGCGAGTGCATTCGAAAATGTTTCTCGGTGAAAAATGTACGGCAAAATCGCGGAGGTGGACTATCTCGATATAATTCTCCTGCGAGCGTTTCGTATATACATCTCCGAAACTTGAGAATTTAATGTTATTTACATGACGGAGACGAACAATGATTATTTTTGCTGAATGTAAATTATTGTTTCCGGGCAGAAGAATAAAATAGAATTCGATTGTATTACATAATTAAGCGGAAAAAAAACTTGGATGAAACATTTAAAGAAATTTAACTTTTATTATAAGGTTCTCTCTAAGTAAATTAAAAGTTTAAAATTAATTACTCCGAGATGCAATCGAATTTTTTTATCTGAATTTTTGAAGTAGCTACATTCTTGCGGTAATTGCTCCGAGAGATACGTACTGAAATAAAAGCCGCTGTATAAATCAATGTTCTGAAAGCTATATACACGTGCAACAAGAAGATTATAGGAGGCACACAAAGCGCGCGTACATCACAGAGATAATAACAATATCTCTTACACTCAAAGGTAACCGTACAGGTCCATTATGATCAAAACCGTACTCCGTGAAACGAGAGACAACAGTTTTAGGTGTACTTTTCTCCAAATAGATTCTCGCATATTCGTTTTCCCGACCATCGTTCCAATTTCGATCGCCATCATCTTCTCTCTCATACTCGCGACCCACAGAACATCCTCCCTTCCTCTTTGTGACCCAACTTCGGTTGGGAACCCCTGTCGTAGGTCAATACTCTCTCTTGGCGAGGTTCTCTACCACCACCAGGCACCACCACCACCACCACCACCATCACCACCACCATCACCACCACCACCGGGTGGCGGTGAGTCGTCGTCGTCGTCGTGGTGAGTCGATTAGATCGATTCCGTGGAAAATGCATCGCGAGGCGCCTCGGACGACGCTTTTGTCTCTCTCGTTAAGCTCCTCCATCGAGCCAAACAAGCGCAAAAGCAAGCTCTCTCGTATGGAATCTCTCTCTCTCTCTCTCTCTCTCTTTCTTTCATCTTCCGAGTCTTTGCCGGCTGAATCGTCGCGCCTGTCGCTCCGATGATCATCATCCGCCGGCGAATGAACTTTCACCTTAACGACCGCGTTACGCTCGCGTCGCGACACGTGCTCGCTCTGTTTTCAACAAGCCAGGAAGAAAAAGAGAGAGAAAGACGTATGAAATTTGAACTGAGAATTCTTTTGCGTCGAGTATCGTAGAAAAAGAAAAAAAAACAAAAACGGTAATAAATATAATTTTGAATCATCAATGACGTTTCTCCCATAAAAGTTTCAATAACAACTTGTGTGTAATATAATTTTTAACAAACATATATAAATATATATACAAAATATTTCTTTCCTTTGCTTCTTCTACACTCAAAAAAATGCTCTTGCAACTTGAACAAAAATTTTCTAGGTGTAAAAGATTAACTGAAACAGATAAATTATTAGCAAATATTGTGATACTGCATATATTTTGCTACATTTAATCAATTTAATAAATTAATAAAAAGGCTCATAAAAAAATTAAAGATAGTAAAGGTGTAGCACCAAGGCGTGAATAAGCCAAATATGTATAATATAAATTAAATTCGAGTTATTTAATACAAATTATTTATTATATATATTTCGAGTTATTTAAATAACTCGAATTTAAATGACAGAGACAGAATTTATATTTGTACTATTAGTGCAATTTAAAGAAAAAATTTGTCTGTGATGGCCTATTGTCAAGGACAATTATATTTGTGATTAATATTTGGCAATGGGATCTAAATTTTCTAGAAGTAGTGCTAGAATATTGCTGCTATAAACTCTATATGTGACAAACAATATTCTAACAGATACAAAAAGTAGCGATAAAGTTTAATTGAGACATCTAGAAATCTATCTACATTAGCAAAATATTTTTTTCAGTGTACGATGTATTATAACTCTCCCGAATTAAAATATTTATTAAATATCGTTCGTATATTTCTCAGGTAAAATATGCTTGACATTATTTTTCTAATCAATCATCAAGGAAATTAATGCAACGTTTGTATTGTACGACAATGACTTGCCAGGGTATTCTTTAATAGTATACTTATAATTATACTATTAACGCGTATGAATATATCAGACGCATAAGCCCCTATTAATTGTTAAACGGGAACAAACGCGCGAGTGTACTCGAGCGAAACTGATAAATGATATCGTAACACTTACATTTAATGCCTAATACTGACATGTCATATACAATCAGAGGTTAAATTACATTGTATTCGGAATTACTTGGATTTCGATATAATATTAATCTTCTTATATCTTCATAAATAAATAAGTAATTATATAAAATATATAGTAACAAATAATTTTTGTAATTAAAAATATAATATATAATTATATTCAAATATTATTTTATACAAAAAGTGACTTAAATGTCGCTAATATATTATTATTGTCGATAGAATATCGTTTCTTTAAAGAATGCGTCATTTCAACGTGTTGAAAGAACTCTCGTAAATTACGTCAAGATTAGATAGTTGACTGTAGATCCGCTTGTTTAATAAACGTATTTATAAAATTTCAACAAACATGTGCAACTTCTCTCACTGTCTCTCTCGACTTCACCAATCGTTTTAATATTAATGAAGCAATCGATGGTACGATCGCGAGGAGTCTCTTCTCTAAGAGCCTTTTATTAATTACAAAATTATTACACCGCCTTTAGTCGATATTGATTGCACATATAAACCTCGTTAAATCTCGGATGAAATTGATTGATCAAGCCGCTTTTCGCTTGAATCGCATTCTCAAAATTAGCGAAAGCGTTCCGAGGTTCTATATACGACGCTCCTTGTCAAGAAAATTAACGCTTCCATTAATTATCCAGAAGAAAAAAAATGATTTCCTACACAGAAAGAAAGAATACTCTTATTTTGACAATAAAATATATTTTTGTTATTTAAGAATAATTTTTTTGAATAGAGAGGAAAACATGTTGGATAGAAAACAATACATGTTCAAATCGAAGATTGTAATTTTCTTAGAGTCAAAATAATTATTGTAGTCTTGAAATAAAACTATAATAATGTTGAAACTTAAGATTTTTTAATTCTTCTAAGAAGATTATAAATTGTTACGTATATATGAAACAATCAACGCGTTCATATGAGTATATAAGTTTTGATTTGACCCTTATTTTTTTTCTGTGTACTTTTCTCAGAAGCAATTAAAAATTTTGTTTCGATTTTCTCTCATAACTCGCTGTTACTGATGTTCATTAAAAGCTCGTAAAATATACGAGCGAGAAAATACTATAAATGATCTAACTGGCCATTTCGAGTGAATTTCGAAACGAATTCACACGCAAATTACACGCGTTAAAATTCTGCGGGACAAGTATCCTTTCGATATGCGCATAATCGAGTCGCCAACGACGACCATCGTGAAAAAAAAAAAACTCTTTCATGTATTTTCCAGTTCGACGAACTCGACACGGGAAGCGTGCGATGACACGGAAGCGGAAGAGACGGATTTGCGTCCTTATTTGTGACACATATACACACACCTTAGGCTTTATTACGTCTAAGAGTTTGTCATTTGCGTCAATTATCATCCCTCTCTCTCTCTCTCTCTTTCTCTCTTCCTCTACATTGCATGGTACGGCAGTCTCATGAAGAATTCACGCTCGATCCCGTACGAGAATAAACGCTCGATATGCCGTAAATCTGGGCCGCTGCAGTCGTGAATTCGATTCATTATGCAACGCCCAATGACGGAGGAGAGAGAGAGAGAAAGAGAGATAGAGAGATGCTTCCAACGCTTCCTCTCGCGCAAAAGACTGACGACAACAGTCGTTATAGAGTCCCAGACTCGATTATGTACGCATTGAAAGGATACCTAGGATGCTATGATGAAGAGAGAAAGAGAGAGAGAGAGAGAGAGAGAGAGAGAAAAGAAAAAAAAGAGAGAAAAAAAATCTGCTTTAAGATAATCGAAACAATAAAATAATGAATAATAGAAATGATATAAAATAGTTAAGGTAAAATGTTTAAATTTAATAACCACAGAATTCAAATAAGAATTTTATTGAATTAAATTAAAAAAATTTTATCTTAGTTATTATAAATTTATTAATATTAAATTAAAAAATTTATTTCTTTATATTGCAAATAGAATACTGTTACAAATTATAAAGAAAAATTTCAAAGTATATACATATAGAGTTACATTTTTCATTGTAAGCATTAATTAAATATAAATTAATTAGAGTGAGAAATCCTCTCTCATTCTTTTCTCTTGTCAATTCAATCCATTGTTGCATTTCGATTAATTCCCCTTTTGTTTTTAGATTAATACGTCATTTCTGCCGCTATTACTTTATTGTTTCTCGATTATCTAAAAATAGCAAATATTCCATACGCCTTCCTCTTTTTTTTTTATACCAAGTTTCAGGGATAAAGTTCCGAGAGAGAGAGAGAGAGAAATTCGTATCCGCTAATTATCGAAAGGCCAGAGATTCAGGCCGAGGACAATTCCGCTTTTGCGGAGAATGGAATTGGGTTAGCGGCATGGAACCACTCCCGGGGTTGAAAGTATAACAAGTTTATAGCGAATCGCTGCCGGACACAATGTGCACTCCGACAATGCGCCGCTTTCATCATCACAAACACAATGTCGATTGCACAACGCGACGCGCTCGCTCTCGCCGATGGTTCACTCGCTCGTCTTTAAGACACCCGGTTGATGCGTCACGTGTCCTCGACCTGGACACACCGTAATTAGCGCGTTTCCTTTGTCTCGAAAAAGGGCAGCGCACACGACGACTGATACTGACATGCGAACGAATCTCTAACCGACTCCGAGTTCGATTATGTATTCATATTCAATCGCGCCATTATTTCACGGTGTAATAACGCTTTCAAGAGTAAATTACCAGGTCGTTTCGCGAATGTAGTCAAATTATCTTTTAACTGCGACATTAGCTATCATCGTGCGTTGATTCATAATTAGCTTAAAAAAAAAAAAAAAAAAAAAAAAAAAAATTGCCGTCCAGAAAAATATTACTCATTATTATACATCATTATATATCATTATTATTCCGTCACGCTTCTTTCATCTTTCTATATATCTTTAATATTTATAATTAAAAACCGAGTAAAATTAAAATTTATTTAAAGTAAAATGTAAAACTGTCATAGAAGTTTCGATATAAAGGTCGTATTAAAATATTTTTTTTAAATCCATACGTTAATTCAATGATGCTAATAATTTACATATATATTATTAAATAATATATATATATATATATATATATATAATCTAAGATAATACGTCTTAATATGACGGACATGTCAAGTTTTTTTATATTGGATTTATAATTTGAATGATAAACTATATCTTATAAATTATAACAAATTATATATTAAAAATATGCTAAAACGAAAAAAATTGCAGGATGAAACAGTATAAAGCATACTTCGACGTGAAATAAACTCGATGTCGAATTAAAGGAAAAACATCGTTCTGCTACGGCGAACAAAGTCAGATTGTGTTACGAGAGAAAGGGAGAATTTATAACTCGTCCGGATATCGGCAGACTTGAATGGTACGATTGTTCGGAAATCTTTCCCCGCGAGTGAGTGTATCTCTTTATCTCTCACTCGAGGAGAAGTTATCAGAGGGATATATCGCGTCGTTTCTCCGTTCGTAAAAATGTGTCAGAACGATTAATCCTCGCGAGAGACCTCGTCGACACTTTCCTCCTCTTCGGAGTCGAGATACTTCAACGACACTTTTATCATCGCGTATGCGTGGCTCTTGCACCTCGTTAAATTTCCCCTCGTTTCGTTGTTTCCCCGCCTATTTTTTCACAAATTGCAATCGTTTTCATGGTTGACAGTTCTCAGTATAGGATAAACTCGGGTAAGATGGCCATAGTTTTTTAAAATGCAAAAAACATACTTTTACTTTTGCTATTTTTTTAATAGTGTTTGGTATATTATCTTCACTGAAGCTTAAATTACGTAATATTATCGAAATTAAAAGGAAAATATTTAATAGAAATTTTATATTATCAAAATAGTACAACGTAAGCATTGGCCATCTTACCCAACTTTTAAGGAAAAAATGACCATAATATTTATAAAAAAAAAAAAATAGTGAAAACGAAAATAAAAATTATAAGTCATATAATAATTTACATATCTTTATAATATGTCTAACGTCGATTACGATAGCTTAACTGTAATTTATTCGACGTTATAACAGTTTTTAGTGGACACACATAAAAAACTTTGCAGATAGTCAAAAATAAAAATATGATATAAGATTCACAATATCGTTATTTCGAGTAATGTATGCGCATAAACTACTGTAAATATTAATTATCTTTGATAACGACTAAAAAAGCGCATCATGTAGCGATTATTGAAAAAATTACAGCCTATGGCTATCAGACCCTAAATTTATCCTACACTCCGTAGAATATTCCAATGAGATTGTCATCTATTGCACGTCTTCAATTTTGATTGATTTAATTTAGATCGTATATATTATTGTAACTCTGAGTGTCGGAAATGAAATATAATTAAAATTATAATAAAATTTACTACTTTCTTCCATAAAGTTTAATTTGTCAGAAATTTCTTATTCTCAATCCTTAGATAGTTAAAAAAAAAAAAAAAAGTTTTAGCAATTAAACGTAAAAAAAAAATATATAATAAGATGTCAATTTCATCTCAAGGTGTCAATTATATTTCAATGTGTATTATACTTTACTTCTCGTCATAATTCGATCAGTAAAAGTCTCCAGACATGTTTCATAAGATTCTCTCTCGATAAATGCCGGCGTGATAAGACGTACAAGAGAGCGACAAAAAACTCGTTCTCACGATTTAAATACGAAGCGTATGTATAGTGAGTCAGCAACGCAGTTATAAGCTGCTACAGTGTATCTTTCGTCTCTGCTTCGTGTGACTCACGAATTACAAGTATTTTTCGATTGGCGCATACACGAGGGTGAGACCCTCGACTTGACGCACCCCTCGGGCCCAAGAGACATCGGCGAGGGAGGTCTGGTATCCTCCGCCATGTGCTGCTGGACAGTGATTCTCAAATCGAGATCACCTCACAATCTACGCAATGGACACTCGTACAGTGCGTCTTTATACTTGGTGGAAAAATGATAGGATTTTGGCTTTCATGTGCCTGTCACTTTATTCGAAAGACTGTCACCATGATGTAATAATATACGAATTGTACTCTAATATTTTGACAGATTGATAGAAGTGATTGATAGAATTGATTGAAATTTCTTTGGATATTCTTTCGATAGAATTTTATTACAAAAGTTGGAGTATTGAAAGTCCTTAATAGACATATCAAACTGAAGAAATCATTCTAGTTTGTGAATATATGTCTACTTTGGAAACTTCATTTTCACAAGAATAAAATTGAATCATATGTGATAATGGATTTATCTGAAAATCACTTTCCAGGAAAGATACATAAGAATTATCTTAATAGCGTTTTCCAAGTAAAACAGTTACATCGTGTCTGCATATTTTTCAGAGATTCTCCAATTATTATACAATTCAATAGAAAAACGAGATATACCCAAAAAAAATGTATAAAAAAAATTGCAGAAAAAAACAGATGTTTTAACACGCTTAGATGACATCCGGTAAATTAAGAATTCACACTTACGTGATAAAACTTTGTAGAATCTATTTTTATCATATATAAAACTTACAGAATTAAATTCAAGTTCAGATTACTCGTGACAATATATGTATACAATTTCGTGATGTGACGAGTCTAATCGTCTAACGCAATGACATTATAGGTATATGCAATCCATTGAAAAAAGAAAAAAAAAGACGTATCACAAAGTAATAATAACTCGTCAGAAAACACAAGATATGTAATGTCGTTCTTTATATCAATACTCTAGAAGAAGCAAGATTGGTAAAATTTCACCTTTTTGAATAAAGCCCATGTCAATCGTTAAAAAACTAATATTTTCCAGGAAAAACCTGGCAAAAACTAGTCTTCTCTATTAAAAATAAAGGAATAAAAAAATCTAGAAGAAATATGAATGTCATGGTAAAAAACGTAATATAAAAATGATAATTTCCCTGCAGATTTCATTAATTCTGTCGTACATTTACATAACTGCCCAGCACATTCAATTAAGAAAATGTTTTTCAAATTAAGTCCAAAATAAAATCCGTAGTAAATTAGGAATCGCTGTAACAAATAAATTAAATTTTTTTAGGAGATATTAAATTAATACGAATCAAATCTATTATAAAATATTGATAAAAATTTTTAATTCTGTTACTACTACGTATTTTTCTCCTTAAGCTAAAAATTAATATGAAACTTTTTAGTCATATTTATATCTCCAAAATTTTTGTTTTCAAAATGTATCACATATATTAATTTGAATTAAAAGAGACATTATTATATTGAGTTTTTCTTTAAATTATAGTGATTAGTAATAATTTATTAATTAAAGCAAAAATACTTTTTTGCATAAAATTATATAAACATATTTTCATGTCATATATATCAGTCATTTTTATAGTTTTTATTCCATTAAAATCCAGAATAGTAAAAACCAGAATTTCCCACGCTTTTCTCTCTGGAGCCAGTGGACTTTTTCCTATCACCCCTAAGAAGAGTTCCTAAACTCTTCGAAAAGAGAAGTGTCTAAAGAACTCTGATCAAGGAGAGCCCCCCCCCCCCCCGTGAATGAAGCCTCAAACTGCGTGATCGATGCTGCCGATTTCGCGGATAATCCGCATGTATATTTCACGTCGCACGATCGTCGCGCTTACCGAGATGGGCTCGCCGTTCGCCTTCTCCCCGTCCAGTATCCTCTGTCGCAGGGCGAGCCTGTCCAGGCTGGCGAGCCTGTAGCTGCCACCGGCCTCGCGATCCCTGCTGAGTCGCTCAGCTGCCGTGCCAACGCCACCGCCGTTCGAGCCGGCGTTAAAGCTCGAGGTATACTTGGGTAGGGTCGGCGGCGGCACTTGCCGCGCCTTCTCGCGGTTTAGCATCGTGCTGCTGCTGTAGAGGAAGGACGAGTTGCTGTTGTTCGGTAGACCGCGGCCGCCGGACGGCGAGATGCCGGACGACGCCGTGGACGACGTCGTGGACGACGACGACGACGGCGTCTTGATGCCGTTGCTCTGCGCCCCGCCCGCGGTGCCGTTCTGGTTCTCCGTAGTTGACATTCTGTCACCCCGCTACCGTCGTACGCGGGCTACTCCGATTTCTTTCTCGTTTCTCTGGCGGATGATCGCCACCAGAATTCTGGGAAGGGAATTTATTAATCCTTGAACCGAATAGGAAAGATAATCAACAGGTTCGCTTTCATGTGATTATGTCATGTGTACACGTGTGATGACACGTGCGCGTAATATTATCTGTCAAAGTCATCAGAAATTTTTCATGATAATCTTGGTAGCGAATTAAAAGAAACTATTATCTCCCGGAATATTTTGATTGCGTCTTTTTTAACTACGTATGATGAAAATAATTTTACTAATTAATTTATAATGTATACATAATAAATTAAAAATGACAATATGTATAGTTACATACATTACATTAAAAAATTTATTATTAATTATCATCGAGTTTCAAAGATATTTCGGTTTAAGGATTAATATTGTGAAATATAAGAGTTACACTGTCGAATCTCAATTTTTCATAAAACTGCGATTTTTGCAATATTATCCGACTACGAGATATATCGTTAGACTTTCGTTACATATTCATCTATACATATTTTTGATAGAGTATAAAAAATATTACTTTATTTATTTTTAATAAATCAGATCAATGAAATCAATAATCCAAAAAGTAATTATAATATTCCATTTTTAAACTTTAATTACACATTTCACCGATATATAAGTTATATTTACCAATTTCTAAATTTACAGAAAAGAATCTAATAATTTATAATTCAAATGTAAAAGATTTACTCTACGTCATTTATTATTATTTCTAAAGAGTAATATTTAATGATTTTTTTCTAAATGTAATATTAAAAGTAATTAAGAATTTTGATAAAAATGCAACTTTTATTTTTACTTTTATTTCTTACAAAACTAATATGAATTTAATCCATAGATGTCTTCTAGGATTACTAGTTGCGATATTATTGCATAAGTTTCATATTATATCGGTTTGCAGTTTTACGAAACAGAGTCCAACTGTATAGAAAAAAAAAAAAAAAAAAAGAGAAGGATTGTCGATGCACAATAATGATTCGAGCGACGTGCAAAATGCGCCAACGAGCGTAATTGTAGATCGACCATGCATTCCAAAGCTACGATCGCCGATCGAGAAGACCTTTGATTTGTTTCCTTGTAACTTTATTTGGAACACGTTCAACAGAATCTTTTAACTCATCGGGCAAGTCTATAAGTACGCGATAACGCACTAATCCCGATTCATCTGATAATAGAAAAATGCAATCATTCTATTTCATCATCAAACGGATAATCTTTTATTCTTGTTTTTTTACACACAATTTGGATAAACTAAATTATTATTTGCAAAATGCATTAATATGTTTTAGTAATGAATAGCATCATTATTAATTTGTCAATATATCTAAAAAATAATAATCTTCTAATAAATAATATGTAATAAAAAATAAATCTCTCTAATTATAAAAAAAAAATTAAAATCTGCATCAAATTTTCTGTAGAAATTATTAGCTACTTTTCTCGACAACAAATCAGATTACGAAGAGGCTTTTATATATCGACTGTGTCGAAGATTGCGTGGGTGTTTCAACGTGCGCGATTGAGATCGAACGATTTCTCGGGCAAATCTTTCTGGCAGAAGAAGAGGAAAGAAGCTTCTCGATCGGGGAGTTGGTGGAACACGTCGAAAGTCGATACGATGCGGTTTTATTTATCCTCGACGGTGAGTGGTGTTCTGTAACGAGGCGACTTTCATCCTCGTCTTATATTCTGCGAAGATAATCGGACGACGACAGAGGCCGGTGTTTTCTCGTTTCGGTTTCGTATCTCATGAACAAACGGAGCCTTACTCGGGATCGATTCACAAAGAAAGAATAAATATGAGCTATATACGCTTTTCGATATGCATTGAGTTGGAAATGCAGCGATATATCACTCTCATGTTAAAATATTGTCAAAAAATTGAGACATTAATTTATATAAAATATTTTTTTTAAATTCAATATGTAATAGAAAATTATCTTAACTATATTTTTATCAAGGTCTTTTCAGACAATTCATAATTCGCGATAAAATTCAAATTTCTGTTTATAATTTTACACGTCACATATTTCAATGTGTAAGTGTATTCTGATATATATTTCGATTTGTATATATTTTATACATTTTTTTATATAATGTTCGAACTTTCTGTAAATACACGACATATAAAATTTATAAATAGAATTCTGTCTTTACAATTTTTGTTGTAAATTATAAATCGTCTCAAGAGACCTTTCAATCTAAAAACTTATCATTAGCAGTTGAATATCGTAGGTAGATACTGACGTATCTTATTGATTTATGTTTTATGTATATATATATATATATATGAAATGTAACCAATTTAATAAAAGAAAATGTACTGCCAATAAAAACTAATTAATGAAATAATGAACATAATAAATATACTAAATATGTATTAAGCATTGCATCTATTTATAAACAATTAAAGGCACTTTTGTTTGTCAAATTTAATTAAAACAAATACATTAATATCTCATATGAAGACTGCATTCTCAATTCAATACTAAAGAAAATTGTGACTTTTGTTTATATACATCTTGTATTAAAATTTTTTCAGATTCGAATTTGCGATATGCGATAATTGTTTATGCATAATCATTCAACGTTGACTCACGCTGACAGCTGTCTGCGTCTTTCATATGACCGTATGACTACGAAATCAGGAATGTATCGCGAAATAAAAGTGATCGCGTGTAAAATCGAAATAAAAAAATATCTCTCATCGAGCTTCGATAATCGGTCGTGAAAAGAGCATGGATCGCTCTGTCAACGAAACGAAAATGAGACAGCTGCCTCTGATTAACGTAAATTTTAATTAAAACTAAATAATTAAAATTGCATTATTTATGTGTATGTAAAATGTAACCAACTTTATGTAACGAAAGTATATTGCCAATAAATAACTAATTAATGAGATAATAAATATCGAGCATGGCAAATGATTTCTAGGAGAAACTGAAAGATTTTTTTTTTCCACGAAAAATTAATTTATACAAATACGAATCAATTAAATAATATAAATTTAGACTGCTGATGTAACAGGATAGTTTGTAATTTGCTGCAAATTAGAAAAAAAGAGATTGGAAGCGGTATCATTTCGATGAATTTTCTCCAGGCACATAAATACAGAAAGCACACCCCATGCCGCGTTTCCATTGTAACATACAAGTAAACATAGAGGTCACTTTCGCGCGTCCACGCCATCGGAACGTCGATTCATCGAAATATATACCGGTTTCCATCCTTGATGTTTGAATGGAGACAGCATTTCATTAACCAAAAATCATATTGACTGTCCGCTAAAAACTCTCTCGAAATATATCGAAGCTCTCGGAAAACTGTATAGCGTCGAGAATGTTTTTCGAGCTTGTGAGAGATACTAAAAATTGCCAGACATCGAATGTGAACACCACTGACCGTCGCACATGCACTCGAGGCGTCTTAACTATAGCTGTGAAAAATCGAGATTTATCACAACACGCTACTAACCCGTCCCTTAATCACAGCACTGTTAACGCTCGTTGCGTAGGTGGTGCGCACAGGATACGAGAATTGTTCTCGCACGCGAAAGGAGATAGGACAGGAGAGGATAGGACGAGGACACACACACACACGCGCGCGCGCGAAAGAGCGAGAGGCGAGAAAGAAAGAAAGGGAGGCTATAACGTGCGTCGCACTGTGTGGGCCCCTGAGGGTCGACGGAGCCGGCGTTGCTGATGATTCACGCTGTCGGCGAGCCGGTCGAGCGTGGCCGCGTTTTCACTCTCACTTGGCCGTTCATCGTTTTGCTACGCGTCCCGCACGCGCCAACATTAATTAGGAGAGCACGAACGTACGACTGCTACACAAATGCGACGTATATTTGTCCACCACACAAACGAAACGTTGCACAGATTGCCCACTGAACGCGTTCTCGACAAAAGTCCGATGCGCGCGATACACCCACTACGCCCGTCTCGTATGTACTGCGGCGACCACGCCTGACGCAGCTGCCGCGAGGGGGGAGGGGCGGAGCGAAGGAGGAGAGAGAGAAACTTTGTGCGCCGCCGCGGCGCAATTCTCGAACGTAGCGCGCATGCGCCCACCGATCGTGAACGTCGGCCGCGCACGCGTCAGCGGTCAGTCGCGCGAACTAGCGCGCTCGACGCTGACGGTACAGGAGCGAAGCTTTTATCGTATCGAGTGTCGATACTGCAGCGCCGTATCGATGTTATTGCTTGCTTTTGACCTTTCGCAAAGGCTTTGAGAAGCAAACACTTTTGCTTTCTTTCGTCGTGTAACGGAGTGTAAAGGTGGAAGCACATAAAATTGCAGAAACCGTAAGCAGAAAGCAGATACTATTGCACGTGCGTACGGTATCTGAATTTTCAATCTACACAAAAAATACGTAAGCATAGCCACAATCCAAAATTTGAATTTATACTTGTGGATTGTGGCTATGCTTACGTATTTTTTGTGTAGATTGAAAATTCAGATACCGTACGCACGTGCAATAGTATCTGCTTTCTGCTTACGGCTTCTGCAATTTTATGTGCTTCCACCTTTACACTCCGTTACACGACGAACGAAAGCAAAAGTGTTTGTACACACCAAAATAAATGATAAAAAAACAAGTCTTTCTAAATTAATATATTCTCTCAAAATTTGGTAAAGTATAATAACTTGAATATCCTTTTCTGATATTTTGCTACTTAATATTGCAAGCATTCATGAATTTTATTAAAATGTAAACGAATTCGATTACGAATTCAGTTATAGAAAATTGTCCTAGTATTTATTAAGTTAAATATATAGTTACATTAATAAATGAATTATTCAATATTATGAGACAATTGTACTTTTCACACGTATTAAATATTTAATAATTTATGTCCTATAATCATGACAAATATTAAAATCCATGTAATTCCATGCGCGCACGTCCATGCAATTTAGAAAAAATTACAAAAAATATGTGTGCACAATTCATTAATATTTATTTAATGAACGAGATTAGAAATGGAATGATATACGTATTATGTATTAAATTTGCAGTTAGAATTACTTTGATTAGATATCCTCGATATATGATATTCATACACGTGTCTTGGCTTCAAGAATCATAGCAAAATATTAGTACAGTAACAGGTTTATAAATAGTAACAGCAATATGAAAATGATGACAGTAACAAAAGAATTGACAAGTGGAAACCTTAATAATAATTTATTCTGAAATAAATATTTGAGGGAAAAATTGCACCATATTTTTCGTATAAAAATTAAATACACGACTTGCTATATTAGATATTCGTACAACAGAATTCAGAATAAAAAAATCATACACAGACGCAATTCATAAAGTCTTCTAAAGTAATTAATTAGCTAAATTAGAGAGAAAGAGAGGAAATTTGAGTTATTAGTTAGACAATAAAAAATAACTTAGAGTATGTACATGTGCCAAGCCATCTAAATCTCAATTATTTTTGACGAGAATCTGGTGGTTAATCTTGTGCTTTCATGAGTGAGAATTAAACTCGAAAGGATCGCAGAATGAGAGACAATCTCTTTTATCAAACGATCGTTCCGATGTCAACGAACACGCGTTGTAATAGAACATGATCCCGCGTCATCTCGAATAACGAGAGTGCGACCGATTAGCTTTAAGTGATTCGAGCACGCCGGTCTCGATTTCGCGATGTCAACGCTCTCGCGGTCGCATTGTCTTTGCGCTTGTTATTCTAGCGCGTCCACTAGGAAGTACGCATGGCGTACGAATGGCCGAAGGGCGACGATTGCGACCTTAATTGGACGTCGAGCTAATAAGAGCACCGAACTGTCGGCCACGCGTGTTTGCGTGCGTGCGTATGTATGTATGTATGTATGCGAGAGGAACAATAAAAGAACATCTCGAACGGAATGCAACTCGCGATGAGTCGGAAAATTGTCCCGATATAATTCCTTCGCCAATCAAACGATACATCCGGTATTGAAAACCAATGTCAATTAATATCGTGTATCAATTAATATCCGTTCTCCAAATAATTCCTTCGCCGATCGAACGATACATCCAGTATGCAATCTGACACCAATTAATATTGTATATCAATTAATATCCATTAATTTGATTTTATATATTTTTTTTTAAATTTATATATATAATTTTAAAATATAAAATTTTATTATATATATATATATATATATATATATATATATATATATATACGTATATATAAAATCGAATTAATGGATTAATTAATATACGATATCTGTACACACATAATTTTTCGAATGCATGTGTTAGAATGAGTAGCTTTCTATTGTTTACATAACGATATTTTCACAAGATAATTCACCTCTCCCTCTACTTATATATATATATATATTATTAATAAAAAAGTTGTCACGTGACTGATGTGACACGACTACCTGTTGAGACTCCTTGTTCTTCTGGCAATTGTATCTGGCGAGAACGGTTGGATTCAAACGGCGTCTCGTTGTTGACATCGTTTATTCGATTGCTCGTCAAATGAATGGTGAAATAGCAACTCGCTGATTCACGAAATATCACTTTGATCAATCGCCGCGCGACTAGCTCGTTCTGTGTCGTGTCTGTGGCACGGATCGATCGGCCATGGAAACGCGATCAGGAACGTAGTCGAGAGCGATTTTTTCCGCAATTCGATCGTTCTTATAATCGTTGATGCGAAACTGACAATGAAACGAGATTGGCTAATAAAAATTCACCGGGATGAGATTTTTATCTGTTTGCAGCTTGAATTGATATGATATAGTTCAAAACCGGAATGTCATTCTACGGTTTGGAAATAGAACGATAAATTTCGTAAGCTATTGTGAAATCAGAAGCTCGTAAAAGAATACCTTGGTATCTTATATTTTAGAATTCTTTATATGTTGAAAAGTTTAGTAAATTTTTTTGAAATGCCACCATTTATTAACATTTGTTTAATTAATAGTCTTAGGGAAAAAAGATTTTGACAATTGTTATGTTGCTCTCAAGTTATTAACAAAATATATCAAGCAATATATTCAGAAATTACATATTATATTGCACAAAAAGAGCTTGCCAATTTCATTCATTATTTTAAAAATAAATATGTCAATTTAATAAAATAAAGAGATTTAATGGAATTGTTTTACATCATGCATGAAAAAAGAAACCTTTGAATGCGTAAATTTTAATAGCTTAATTGTGATAAAATGTAAATTAAATTTTATGAAAATACTTATCGTTTAATTACTTATTTCAAAATGTCTAATTTAAATTACAATAGATATATAAAGAAATATTTTTATATGAAAATTTCGTGCTTTCTTGCATTGCTTTTACATAAAACAGTTTTATATATTCATGCATTGATTTATGTAAAAAAACAATTGTTCCGTTACTAAGTTACTGAAAGCATACCAAACTTTATAAACGCAATTAATTGTTTGTTTCAAACTTATAGTTTAAATTGATCAAATAGATACAGATACAAATCTGAAAATTTACTGAATAATATGTCAAGATATATTTATTGTTCCTTATCTCCAAAAATCGTAAAAGACATTGATGTTGTGACTTCAACTTTAGAAATAATAACGTAAACGTTGTATATACAAGACTGACAAGAAATAGATAAACATTTCACAAAAATTCCAATGGTATTTGTTTCCTGGATTAAATATTTGGAAAAAAATTTTCGACACCGAGAACCATAGAAATCATATTCACAAAGACACAATTCTTAAATTCTTTAAAAATTAATTAAAGATTTGAAGTTAATTAAATAAATAATAAATCAATATATATCAGACTAATCTACCTATGTCCGATACTTTCAATAATTGTGCGCGCGTAGTGTAAAAACTGACACTTCGTTCATCGAAAAATTAGCGAATAAATTTTTTTCCCGCACTGTAACACTTCGTCCGTTCGATCGATTCGAGTCCGTACATCGTGCAAACTGAACTCACGCGGCCGCGATATTAATATTACGAACACGAAGCCAACTTCCACGACGATCGGAATGCGACTAGCCTTATCAGAGTGATAGAGAGAGAGAGAGAGAGAGAGAGAGAGGGAGAGAGAGAGAGAGAGACTCACCGCTGTCGTGATATCCGAAGTAACCGTGACGGTGGTGACGTTATCGTTGTCGTCGTAGCCATCATCGTCATCGTCGACATTGCCCATGCGGTCATCCAGCATCCGTACAGCACCGAAAACAAACCAGAGAAGTAGGTAGGGAAGCAGGATAAATAGGGTAGGGTAGAGTAGGTAGGTAGGTAGAGAGAGAGAGAGAGAGAGAGAGAGAGAGAGAGAGAGAGAGAGAGAGAGAGAGAGAGAGAGAGAGAGAGAGAGAGAGAGAGACACGGTTCAACACCGCGATAAGGACGATAAGGACGATAAAGAGCAAGGATCAAACGGGAAGTGAAGGGAGAGGGAAGGTAATTTTACGTTAGAACTGTGTTTTTTATGCTTGCACGCTATTGCGACGCTTTTTATTACAACTATTCGTCGTTATCATACGGTAAAAAAAATATTGTTCATTTATTTATGAAATAAATATCAAATATTTTTCAAAAAATAATAGATTCAGGATATTAATAATTTTGTTTAATTATATGCATTTTTATCAATATTTTCTTTTAATTTATGGTTGTTAATATATTTTATAGGAAAAAAAACATGTTTGTATATTAAAAAATGTAATAATTTGTTAAAATTGTGATAAAAGATGGTTTCCCTAGAAATTATAAATTCAATAGTAATCTTTGAAATCAAATCAATCCATTGATATTTTCTTTTTTTTAACCAAGTCTTAGAAATAAATTATGTTCTTTCCTATATTTGAAATATCACTTGATATTGAAAATCATAAATAAAGGCAGTAATAAAAAAAAGACTCGCAAAATAGAGAGATATACGGAAGGAGCAGCCTCCTTACGTGAACCGTGCAGAGCGATCGTGGAAGTCTCCATCCTGATTATCCGTCTGATATCTCCGTCTTATCGTCGGATTCTATCGCGGTGAATCGTCCGAATAGCGACGTGCACTGCACCGAGGGGTGCCATCGACGGAAATAGATTTTCCAAAAAATACGGATTCCCGGGGTTGGATTTTAAATATCGTACGATATACGTACCGAAGCTATAGGCGTGTCGGATATACCGGGTCGGGTAGAAGAAACTTGCTGTTTCAATGACTGGATCGAGCGATTAAATATGTGATCATCGAGAGACGTTGATTGAGCAGCGACTTAGCATTTGGTAATCTCGAAGTAATTGTCAAGTTGTCACTCGACAGGAAAAATCTACAATTTCGCCCGTTCACAGATTTAAGAGTTCGAAAATTCCGTATTTTATATAAGTTTTTTTTTTATTTATATTTATTAAATTTTTATTTAATAATAAAATATGTTTATAAAAACAATTGTATTGAAGTATTGTAAAATACAAAAATATGTAACAATATACAAAAAATAAAAATATGTATACAAAAAAATTTGGTCGCTAAATTATTGAAATCGAATCAAGCTTATATAAATGCAATTAATTATTTATTATTATATTATTATACTATGTTTCAAACTTTTACAGTTTAAATAAATGATTGGATATAAATCTGAGAAATTTATTGAATAATTTGCACTCGATGAGACGGTCTATCGCAAAGAATCCGTATCCTTAAGAAATCTACGAACGCAGAAACGATGAATCTATTAAATTTATCTCGAGATGTGAATTAAAATTCTCTCTTCGATTATCGCGAAGAAACGCGGAAGCGTCTTCTCACAAATTTCGATCGTTCCAATCGTGATTTTTCATAGGAACAAATAGCGTAATAGAAAACAGAGTTAAAGTTAGTCTCGATATTTGTACGATGCGGAAGAACGAGATACCACGGGATACAACACAAATAATCGCGTGTTCGCGTGACGAATACGCGATTCGCACTAAAGGCACATCGACTCGGACGATTCGCGATCACCCGGAGCTTCTCTCACGTGCGACGAAGAAGCCGCTTCTTCTGCTATCTTCGCACACGTTGCTCTTCCTTCCACCATCGCTCTCCTACATTCCTCCTCTCTCGTATTCCCCCTATTCTCTTAATCGATTAAGAGAATTGATTCTTTAACCCTGAAATGCCTCTCAGGTCAATTTGACCGTTTTAAAATGTGAAATATCTCTGTAAGAAATTATGTTAATATTCTCTGTCATATTGTTTTATTTTTACTAATATTTCTTACTAATAATTTTAATTATTTATTCTTTATTTAAAATTTTTCTAAATATCTTTATTAATTATATTTTTATTTCAAAAAACACTTTATTTACAAAATAATAGAAAAAAAGAATAAATATGTATATAAATATTTGATTTCTCACAATTATTTATAATGTGTAATCATGATATAATAGTAAAAAAGTTATAATAATTATAAAATAATTATAGATCATATATTACAGAGATAATCATTATGTAATACTGCATATGTCAAATATGCTTTTTTTTATGTCAGATCTTTTCCTATCATAACTGATTGGGAACAGGCGTCCGTGAAAATAGCGGCGCGTTATCTATGCAGAACCAACAGCAGGCAATGACAATCTTATCTTAAACGGGAAACTAATCGGGTATATTATAGTGCACAAATAGTTAGAAATAACTAATAATAATTTTTCGTCGAACGAATGAGTAAGGTTGAAACAAAGGAGCAACAAAAATAATCGATTTCTCACAAAAATGAACAAATATTAAAGATAATAAGAATTCTTTTAAACTTAAACATCAACTAAAATGTATATTTGTTTTTTAACAATATACACTTTACAATTTCTTTCTCTCGTGTTTTTGAAATCTATTCTCGAATCATCAAACTCTTAAAGTAATATTCAGCAAATTTTTTTCATTATATAAAAAAAGATGTTTTATAAAAAAAATTCTATAAATATTTTTTTAAAAATAAAAAATCTTGATTTACACATATACATATGTATATTATGCATGCATATACTAAATTTTTATTAAAAAAAGACATCACTTTTTAGAATTTAATTAAAATGTTTACACCTTTATAATTTTGAGTAATTTTAAAATATTGATATGACGCTAAATAATATTAATTTAATTTTGCGTTACAAAGGAATCGAATAATAATAAATAATTATTTAAAATCATTCCATCAAATTTATTTCGTAATTTTTTTGTCTGTAATAATTTCATTAGTATAAATAATCAAAAAATAATTGTAAAATGCTAATTCGAAAAAACCACTCACGGATATATATTTTTATACAAAAAAAAGTCATTGATATGTTTATTATAATAAGATATGCAATGTGTAATATTAAGTATACTGAGTAATATTAAGAGTTATGATTAATAACAGATACGAGAATGAACAATGAGTCTCTGAAAGACACCTGTCATTTTAGACACCTGTTAAAATAAATCACAGAGTACACTAGAAAAAAAAAAGAGAGATAAATGTGACCTATTAAATACGACCTATATAGAGGCAACTATGTCAAATTAACAATGTTAATTACAATTAGTGGGCATTACAGCTTGGAGAAAGAAAAAATAAAACGCAACGCTGCTCCCATTATAAATTAGTGCTCCGAAAATTAAGCAATCTCCTCAATTCTTACTGCGCAGTGAGAAGGATATATCGTACAAGGAGAGGAGGCAAAAAAGTAATGACCGCCAACGAGAGATGTAATTAATGTGAGCTGTCAGTAATCATTATTTGAGACGCGGGGCGTATGGGTAGGTTAGGTCGGTGTATCGACCAGCCGCGCCGTATTGACGACGAAATTTCGACGGCGCCCAAAATGGTTGTCGGCACCCGCTGTATCTCACACCTGCCACCGACCTGGCGTGCGTTCACCACTTACCACTTCGCTGCATTGTTGCCGTTGTCGACGTCGTCGTCGTCGTCGTCGTCGTCGTCGTCGTCGTTCCACCGGGACCTCGTCACAGCGGCTCATCGATCATAATCCTGCACTCCTCGACGAGGACGGCGAGGCGGGTAAACCGTTTACCGGCGTGGTTTACCTCGCACGCCACGCTCGACGCGAGAGACCGCGGGGACGGGACACGTGAGAGACGCGACTCGGCCAGGCCACCCTCGGCGATCGCTCCGGGAACGCGAGCGGAGGAAAGCACGACGCAACACGGACCGAGGACGCGACGCTCGCGATCCAACTCGCACTTTTCAAATATTCGCGTAGAGAGCAACCTCGCACGGCGATTCGAGTGTCGCTGACGCGTGCGCACCGAGACGACGCGACGCGACAGTTGGCTGCCCTGGTTAGGGTGTCAACTTGAGGAAAAAAAAAAGCGCCGCGAGTAAAGTCACTAGTTTTGTAATTTATAATTATTTGTAATTTATAATAATTTATAATTTATTTATATTGATAATCTAGTGGCTTTAGCCACGAGCGGGTGTCAGCGCCATCTGTCGGCGCTTCGTGAAAGTAAATTGCGGATCACGTGATAAATTACTCATCGGAAACCGGGAAGCTACGGACTTGAAAATAATAATACGCAAATTTGAAGGTTATAAAGTGCATTATTATTTGGGCAAATTTTTGAGCGACAAGTATATACTTGCAACTAACGTAAGTGTTTAAGAAGAGATATATTGTAGAAAAGGGATGTAAACAAGCGACCACGTGTAATAAATATGTTTAATTATCGATGAAATGTACACATTTTTTACTTTAGGTTATGGGAAGGGCATGCTGCGTCTTGGGATGCCCATCTGGTGGAGATGCTCCCTCGCACCAGATTCCCAAGAATCCGACCCTTTTTCAGAAGTGGAAAAATATGATTTATTCTGAGAAAATTCAACATCTGACTGATGAGCAGATAAGCAAATGTGCCGTATGCTATCGACACTTTGCCGATGACGATTACCTAGTTACTTTTAGAGTAAGGAAGTTGAAACGTGGCATTGCACCTTCTTTAAACTTGCCAAATAAACTTGCTACTAATAATTGCAAGTCTAGTATAATTACAACACAAACGGAAACTGACTTGGACACAGGCATGTTTCTTGAAAATCTGGAGACAGAAAGTCAAGAAGCTGAAATGGAAGTAACAGAAAGTCAAGAAGCTGAAACGGAACTACCAGAAATTGTATTATTCGAAGATCTTCCAGAAGAACCCTATTTCCGCAAACAGTTGCAAAAACTTTCGTCGGATAAACATAGTATAAAACAAATTTTACCAGATAAGCATAACATAAAACAAATTTCACTAGATAAGCATAATATAAAACAAACAATTTCATCGGATAAGCATAATATAAAACAAACTTCACTGGATAAGCGTAATATAAAACAAATTTTACTGGATAAGCATAATATGAAACAATCCAATTTAACAGAAGAAGCATTTAAATTATATTGCAAGAGGAGAGCATTAAGAAGAAAACAAAGGAAACTAATGACGATGAAGTTCGAATTACTTCGATTTAAAAAACAAGCTGAACAATATGAAAAAACACCTACCATACAAAAGCTCTTATCTTCCTTAACACCTGCTGAAATAGCATTAGTCAAAGCCAAAATACGAATGTCAAGATATTCACCAAGAGTATATGTAAAAGAATATTATAATATTGCTAAAAGGAAAGCTCTTGCCCAATCATAAGATTTATTAATTTTAGACAACTATCAATATTGAATGGTTATAAGAAATTAAGATGCACAATTTATTACCTCATGATCATTTTTCCACACACGAAAGAATGCATATGATGAGTTATAAAATACCTGACAACTGTAATAAACAACATATTTGCTGAGGCTCATATATCCATAAGAAATATCGATAAGAAAGAATTAATTTCACTATGATAACTTAATGAGCACAGTCTATTGTAAGTATAGTATATTTTCATATTAGATAATTATATACAGTTTATAAACTATTTTTTGTAATAAAAGAAAATGTGAATTATATATATTTATATATTCAATAATCTAATATATATATATATATATATATATATATATATATATATATATATATATATATATATATATAATACATTTATATAAATCAGATATGACGTACAATATATAATTGTTATACGGTAATATATTTAACCTTTTTTTAGATAACTGAAAATGATAAACGTTTTGGGCATGATTTTATTACATAATACAATTGCAATTTATTCCACATTCTTCTCTAAACAGAGGAAAGGTTAAAATTGTATGCAAAATAATCAAGGATTGTGTCGACACAACGGTGGTTGTACTGTATTTTTAAAAACGAATACATGTGAAATATACATTTATAATTATATATATATATATATATATATATATAATTTATAATATATTTTACCAATTATATATATATATACATATATATATACACAATTGGTAGAAGGATTATATTATTCTCTGAATATAGACCTCTGTAGGCTATCTTATCGCTAACGATGTCGTAAAGAGTATAACGTATCCTCTCTGAACACATAATCTTGACGGGGATTATTCTGTTGAGCACTTTACTCGCCGGTAATGTATTTTTTTGTTTTCCTTTTACTACGCGAGAGAATCGCTATACTGACAATAATCCGATGAACCGCGTTCATGAAACGCGCCGATAAATACTTATCCGCGCGTGATCGATTCCGCGGGACGGGAGGAATAAAGCCGATCGAATTTGGTACAAATCAGAGGTACACAGCAAAGATACACCCTTTAGGATCGGTTGTTGCGAAGTGCGCGAAGTGTTTTTTTTTTTTTTTTATTTTTTTTTTATTTTTTTCCGAGCGTAACACACATCCAAAAAGTCGTCCGACAAATTACGTTGAAAAATATTCTCATTTATACATTTATATTAATCTATACATCTCTTATCAATTTTTATATTCTGGAGGTGCTGCGTGTATGTATTTTATTCTCTTCCTCTACGGTCCACACACTAATTATGAAACACTTGCAATTTTTAAAATGTGCTCGATCTTACGACCGATCTCAAAGAGTTAGTGTTCCGTCGTCTCTATATAATTAGGAAATACTTTCCCTTTAGTTGCATGTAATTATTATATTATACGGAACGCGCGTTAGCTTGTTTCAGTTTCAACTTTCTTCACGTTACTGATTCTTTTTCACGGAATCCGACGGTTTGAGAAATGCATTGAGTTTTACTCAATTTTACTACAAAATTTTTTAAATTTCTCATTTTCTAAAATCTCGAACAAAGATTTCTCTAAGAATTCATCAGTTTTTACTATGTAGATAAGTATACAAGAATATAACAAATGATAAGAGAGAAATATGTTTTAAGTATGACATTTCTCGACATCTCTGTGCTTAATACATTTCTTCAAACGTCGACTCGATCAATATGTATAAATTAATTGATCGTCTTGTGTATTAGCGTATGTAATATAATTAAAGCTAATAAAAGATAGTCTTTTCACAGCAAGATGAGACGGATCGAGAGAAGATATAATGAGCTAACGACGAGAAGCGTATCACGATGGAAGCGAAGAATTGTCCTTAAAAATCTGCGAATAAAGATCGTGCACGTACAAGATATCTAAAGGGAAAGTGTAGAAACCAAAAAAGAAAATAAATAACTA
The DNA here is from genome assembly GCF_047496725.1 of Anoplolepis gracilipes. NCBI lineage: Eukaryota > Metazoa > Arthropoda > Insecta > Hymenoptera > Formicidae > Anoplolepis > Anoplolepis gracilipes. Next base: position 13,082,208 of record NC_132974.1, read on the forward strand.
TAATTATACTATATAACGGCGTGTTTCTCTCGACGCCTTTAGGCCCTGCGGAATAATGTTCGGGCCCCGATAATTCACAATAGGCGTTCTAAAATAATAACCCTCGATTCTTCCAGTTATACAAAAATTCTATTATTAATAATAATATTTATATATATATATGTCTATCTCTAATTATTATTAATAATAATAAAAATTCTATTATTAATGTGATAATCTTTATCTCCATCTGAGAGTTCCGTTTTATAGATACAAATGATTGGTAAATTAATCGAATAAAGGACCCGAGCTCATTCTATGACGCCTAAACGCGCTCCTGCATAGGGATAGTTTGTGCGTTGATACTCGTAAAAATCGATAGTATACATATATATATATATGTATAGGAGAACCGCCTCTCTCGATACACGCGCGTTCGGACGAGCTATGAGCGTCGATCAACATCAGAATGTGTATTAATTTGATTGTATGTCGCCTGGGGCACAATGTTGACCGACCCTGGTATTACGACAGTCGCAAGCATTGTATTTTCAGTGATACGAGAGCGAGACGAATGAGCAAAATCGAATTAAATCGAGAAGCTGAGAGATTGCACAGTTATCACTTGTCGTTAGTACAATATATTAACTAATTTCTCTCAGTTCGATTAATGAAAATTTCCAAGAGCGAAGAAAATCTGCGAACGAATCGTAAGATTTATAGTTGGAAAGAGAGACATTTTTCAATTAAATTGCACGAATTTATTCTTTGCAGCCATTTAACTTAAATGACAAACATGATGAAAGTAGCATTTGTAACATACTTGGTCCAAGGATTATTCGATAGATAATCATCGCTCATTATCGATCATTTTGTATTTAAAATCGTGACCTTTTTTTTTTACTGCCGATAAAAGCTGCGAGTGGTTTCTCGTCCAAACGCGTTTCTAAAATGTCTATAAACGAAATACGTGTCGTACGTATCACACACACACACACATCTATCTTGATACGTGTAAATGATTGTCCGTGATTGTCCGTAGTTGATAGAATAATCACACTTCGATATCTTTCTATTCTTTATCTTTGCCTGCCTGTTTTTAAGTACGCAAGAAGAAGGAGTCGAAGAGCGAAAAAGCGAGTCCGCAGCCTCGATGTCTCTCGATCGTTTTGTTACTTTCTCTAAATATGTACCGGGGTGTGCTTAACGTTAAGGACACTTAACTTTGTATAATCTCTTATGCCGTTAGTTAGAATAGTATATAATCACACGAAAACGAGATTCTTTAAAATATTGTAGACGTCATGATGAGTGTTCGGAACGAGATCGATGAAACTTCGGCGTTTTTCGATTTTTCTTTTTTTCTTTTTCGCGCGAGGAACGAAAATCGTTTCACGCCGGATTAAAGGATGGAAAATTTTATACGTAAAATCCAATACGAATATAATCCGATTTTTGAATCTATACTCTCTCTTATATCTAAAGAAATAAACTTATTTTTCAAATTGACGTTCGTCGAATTCTACATTTTACATTCCTACGTTTAACAAGTTGAGAAATTGATCTTCTTTCTCCCTCTCTTTCTCTTTTTCTTTTTCTCTCAATGTTTACGTGATGATCTCTATTTATTTCAGAATTGTAATGATTTACTCGCACCATGTGTATAACGCCAACACAGATGTACGATTGAAAATCGAATTAACCGAAGTTCCTAACGTTTAATTTTCATTAATTCACATAAATTAATCCCGTGAGTGTTCAAGTTTATTATTGGCTTACAGACTTTTAAAACATGTTATTCGGTGTGGTGCCATATATAGAAATGTTTGAAGATTATGATCACTACGTTCGTCTTATGTCGATAAGAAGGTATTTACAATATAACACATTACAATTCATATAACTGATTATTAGGGAGAAAAAAATGAAAGTTAGAATTTTTATCTTAAACAGATTTTTATCCATTTAATTAAATTCGTAATTAACGCATCATTAAAGGTCATTTAAAATGGATTGTTATAGAAAGTAAATACCACAAAATTTCAACGTTCAATAATTTAAAAAATAAATTCTCTCTCTGTCTTCTTCTCTTTTCCTTCTCTCCCCTCCCCCCCTCTCTCTCTCTCTCTCTCTCTCTCTCACTGTCTACAAATATACATGCGGATGACTTCTACATTTATTTATTTCAAACGCGTTGTAAGATCTTTTTCCTCTATGTATGAAATAAACATGGACATAATCAAAAGTGAAATTATATGTAACTAAAGTTTATAATATTTAGTATTCATAAGGCTATATAACTAATCGCGCGCAAGTACAATTGTATTATTAATTTATATAATTAATAGACTTTTTAATACACGTGTTATATATCATATATAGAATGTTTTTTTTTCAAATATTTATCTTTGTTATATTCATTATATGTCCAATATGTATGTTCATTATATTACTTCTCCTTTATGATATTCTAATTAGAAGGTAATTATAATAAAAAAGAGACGGAGAAAAAGAAAATGAAGGAGAAAGGGTTTTTATTCTAAAGAGATTTTTACCCATTTAAATTCACGAAATCAACGCTTTAATAAATAACCGTTTGAAATGGATTGTTTTAAAAAGTAATTTCCGCGAAATTCTGACGTTTGATAATTTGAAAAATAAATATTTTCTTTTCTATTCTTTTCTCTCCCCTCTCTCTCTCTCTCTCTCTCTCTCTCTCTCTCTCTCTCTATCTCTCTCTCTCTCTCTCTCTCTTAATGTTTACGTACACGTGATCTTTGTATTTATTTTACCCCCATCATCAAAAATTAAAGTAGGTTCCAGATCTGTTTACGTAGATACGTGTGACTTTTATATATATTTGAACGCGCTGTAAAATCTTCTTTTTCTATGTGCGGTACATGGAGACATATAATCAAAAATTGAATTAACCAAAGTGCATTATGTTTTCATTAGACGACAAAACATAATTAATAGCGCGAGTGCATATTTATTATTGACTATATTAATTTTTATATATATCATATATAAAATGTCTGTCTTTTGCTATTTTATTAATTGTATCAAAATTGGCTTTGGAATCGATGGGAAGAACTAAGCTGGTAATTATAATCAGAAAGAGAGAGAGAGAGAGAGAGAGAGAGAGAAAATTTTTATCTTAAAAAAATTTTTATCCATTTATTTGACGAATAACATTCTAATGAATAATTGTTTCAAATGGATTATTTTAGAAAGTAAATTCCGAGATTCAATGATTAAAAAAATAAATTCTCTTTTCGCTTTTTCACCCTTATTCTATTTCAATGTCATACGTACATGTATACGTGTTTTGTATTTATCTATATTAAACGTGCTGTAAGCTTTTTCCTTCGTAGCGATATATAAGGTCAAATTAATCAAAGTTTATAACGTTTAATTTTCGTTAGATGACAAACCTAATTGCGCGAGTGAATATTTATTGTTGGCTATACACGTTTTATAAACATAAACCATGTATAAAATGACTATAAAAAAAGTGTGTTTTTCTTTTGGTTTATATTGGATTTTCTTTATGGCATATTCCATCAAATAATATAGTGGCGATATATCAAAGATAATTATGATTAGAGAGAGAGAGAGAGAGAGAGAGAAAGAAAAAGGGTGTGCACGTGAGAGAAAGAGAGAGAGAGAGAGAGAGTGAGAAAAATTTTTATCCTAGAGTGAATTTTATCAATTTAAATTTACGTTTCAATAAACAAGTATCTAAGAATAATGAATTATTTTAGAAAGTAAATTCGAAAAAGCATCGAATTTCATTTTCGAAAGATTTTGCGGAGAGAGTTTAATTCGTTCTCGGTGCCATGGAGACACAAATTCTCCGAAAATTGTATAAAAATGCTCGGGTACGATCGAAGAGATCGTGATTAATTATTCGCGTTCGTATGATCGGACATCGAAGAATCGAGCCGAGCTGAGACGCCTGTGTTTACGAAGGGCACGGGACGCGTGAATGATGTTGACGGACCTTTGTATATATTTATTTTGAAAGGCAAAGGACGCAGATCCTTCCTCGAGCAGCTGTGAGTAACACACTCGAACCCGCCGAAATTCGTATCAATATCGTTCCGCGATTAGTTCGCTCCTTATCGTTTAGCTACACACTCTCTTTGGACACGTATTTTATATCTTACTTACACACAAGTACATGTCGTGACGCGTTGGCATCAGATAGACCTGTCCAACGAAATGTTTTGCGAACGTCTAAGATTGAGACCTTCTGTTAATCTACCTTTCGTGACTGACAGGTTGATAATTTGATAGTGACCGGAGAAAAAAGGGAGGCAGAGAGAAAAAGGTATGTGCGCGCGTAGAAGTAATCGGAAAAGTCACATCGAGAATAATAAAGGAAACTTACGATGTGAAAAGTTCTTAAAATCTTATTGCTACTAAAATCCTCCAACGCACGCACGTGCACACGCATCGCACAACCAAACACGCACACATGACATAAGGAAAATCTTGGATCGCGAAATCTAAGATTCTTTTTTTTCTACTTGCGTAAAGAAAACGATGTCGTGGGCGGAAAAATATTACCTGGCTTTACAAAAAACAATTGTAAAATATTAATTTAATTACACATGTCCAATCGCTTGCTCGCCGAAATTTTTCGAATCGAGAATAAAATAATACATTTATCGAAAGAACCCGAATTTAAAAAATAAAATTGCATGCGAATCGTGAAATATACTTTATTCCTTCGCGTATTTCTATGTAATTAACGGTAGCGAGAAATATATTTTTATAATATATTTTTTGAATAAAAAAAATATATATTTCTCACGCTTGATTAATTACATACACGCGGAAGTGTAAATTAAACAATTATTATTGATCGCAAAAAAAAAAAAAAAAATAATTTTTTTTTCTTAAAACATATATTTTATATATTAGTTTCGATTCGCGTATGTGATAATTCAACAATGAGCGATTCCGCTCCGCAACACATCGGTTATTTCATTATGCCTGGCGGAAAATCGGTTGCGTATATATGTATGTGCGTGCGTGCGTGCGTGCGTGCGAAGCCCATTTCAGACGATCTATAATTCATGATAAAATATATAACTCAAGATAAAAGTCTATTTGGATTTTTATATATCGCAAATCACATAATGTACGTATGTATAATATATGTATTTTACTTTTTCAAATGTTTTCTGGGTATTACATGCGATATGTAAAATAATAAATAGAATAACCGCCGTGAATTTTCCGTCACGAATTACAAATCGGTTAAAATGGGCTCGACATGTGTTATCCGATTACGCCTGAGTTATAAAAGCTATCTTAAGATTTAGTGATTGTGTAGTGCAACAATTGACGACTACGACGTGTGGCTAGACTCGCGCACACGTCGTTATTAGGATACTTTTATAGATTATTACATAGACAAATATATATCGACGAGAAAAATATTTATTCTTTTGTCTCTCCGTACGTGTCTAAGATAGAGAGAGATATATGTATATATTAATTTTTATATATTTTTTCTGTTCTTTTTTTCTTTTTTTTCTTTTTGATATACGTGTTTATACTTTTACAGGAAATGTTTCCTGTCGATATACAAGTTGTTTCAGAAGTCGCGATCTATATCTCCGATTTTTACTTGTGGATATGAAATGTGGATTCGTGATGTTCTTAGCTCACAGTCCACGTTCGTCTCGAATTATCTTATGTCACCTGCCACTTTATGGAGTCGATTATTGACGTTTGACCCAGATAAATGAAGTTCAGAATCGGACGGTATATTGAGCTTTAAATGCGCGATAAGAATTTAATTTTTTAAATTATGAATTTGTTATAAATTATAACAATAGAAATAAAATAATTAAAAAATATGTATAGTAATTATTAATTAATGCCAATAATTAATTTAATTATGAAATATTGCGTATCAGGTTATTGTATATAGAATATTTAAATATTAATATATATTAATACACTTTATCAAGTTTCGCGCATCGCTAATTGCGAGCAGCTTTTAAAAATTGTGCTTTTAAAAAATGCTATTCAAAATAAAAATATTTTTTTACGTTTGATAACAAGCTTTTTTAACAAGTTATACTATATGCGTTTGCTATTCCGTATCATTCATATAATTGTGACAATTAAAAATTGGATATAATATCGAAATATTACATCATCCGCGCAAATATATATATTTTTATTTTATTTATTTCTTTTTTTTTAATACGCATGTGCTTACAATATAATAAATGTACAAACAGACGAAACAGAAAATATCCCGCGGATAAAATATTAATATTGCCTGAATATTCAACATCGATAATTAACAATTATAATACCCGGGTTATATTTTAGGAGTTGGCGACTTCTGACACACCCCGTTCGTCCATTGCTCGTATACGTGCCCTTCTCTCCAGAATCGCATAAATCTTCCCTGAATCCCTTGTCGCCGCTACGTTGACAGCAAGGGTAACATATGCGGTGCGAATGTTAACCCGGCGAGAGAGAAGAGAGAGGTTTCTTTCTCTCTCTCTCTCTCTCTCTTTCTTTCTCCGGATTAATTTACGGTCATCAATTCGTGATCTTGACCGTCGAAGTATATGTATATTATATATGTATATATTAGATCTCGCACGAGCGCGGTTGGAGTGCGCTTTTCCCGTCTCTCATTAACTTACGCACCTACTTACGTGCCTGCAATTTCCTTCTTCTTTATTTCTTACATCTATACGGTTTTTCACTAACTCGCAATTTCAGGGCTACTCTTGCTCCTATTGCCCGGATATTCCGAGGTTAAGTGGAAGCGAATCGACGTCGTCTTGCCCGTCCTTGAGATGTCCTCGCTGAAGATCCCCGACGCGATTCCTCGTTATTTCGTTCCTTACGATTGACCGAGCGTGCGAGTGGATCGGTGCGCGCTAGTTAGAGACTCCACAACCACCGCGATCTTGTTCGATCTTTGTTCAGTGACTATTGTTGGCACTTCACGCTTCGGGCTGTCTATTGAAGAATTGGTACTGCAACAGGGGAAAGAGAAGGGAGGACGTCCCTTTACGGCTTCGCCGTTTCTTGTACGGTCCAGCGCAAGGCACGTCGCGAGAATAAAGAGGAACCGCGCTAATATGATTGGCCTTAGAAAGCAGCGAGGCTCGGAAAAAAAATCTCGTTGAACTCTAGAATAAACGGTCTCTTGGAAAATTTCTACAAATTAAAAAATCTCCGGAATATCTCTTCCATTGTTAATTTGAATTTTTTTTTTCTTTTTCAACGCAAGGTAATATTCTTGCATCTTCTCTCGTCTTGAAAAATTAATTCATCGGCTATTTAATTAAGTCAATAAATGTCAGAAAGGAAAATTACAATCTGTTTTTTTTTTTTTTTTTTTTTTTTTTTTTTTAGAGAGAAAGAGAGAATGCAAAAAAATATATTAAATTATTATGCTTTATGATTACGAGACAATTAGTTATATATTAAGAAAATATATACGGTTAAAACTTGAAATTTTCCTCCCGAACTTGAGTATCATCAATTATGAAGAGAAAAATGCTTTGATCAATAAATTCGTTATCGCGCGACGGTTTCTTCCATTTAATCAAAAATAGAGAGAATTTAATCTCTAAGGAGAAGAGGTGCGTGTGGGATCAGACGGAAAAAGAAAGAAAAGAGAGAAAGAGAGAGAGAGAGAGAGAGAGAGAGAGAGAGAAAGCAGCAAGCACGAACGGAGCAAAGTCTTAGCGAATATCCTTACACTGTAACGGAGGGTCAGTGGGAATGCTGTCCCGGTAGCTGGAGTGATGGAGAGAGTGTTGGTGGTGGTGGTGGTCCATTCAGGTTCAGGCAGATGGGGGGTAGTTGTCTTACCATGCTGGAGCCAACATGCTGCAGTATCCCAATCCCCTGCTGCGACGACGTCGAGGATACGGACGGCCGTCTCGAGCCTCGAATACTGCTTAGGCTCGTACTGAGCAGATATGGCACGCTGCTACTTGTGATCGGCATCCCACCCCCCTGCAAACAGATTCGATTTGACAGATCTCAATTGACAGATTCGACTTGAATCTTGCGGAACTAGCTACTACAACGTTGCTGCGCGCAAACTAAACGAGAAATTAATTTTTCTGATTCTTTCTCGGAGTGTGAGCGCACGAATCTGTGCGATTTTACCCTCGTTAACACTCGGCGCACATTAATATGCATACCACGCGGCGATCAATTAACGACACCGATTTATTTCTGTTTTACGTCGTGTCGTGTGATCAATAGTGAGGGATTCGCTTTTATAGGCGGCAGGTAGTTTTCCGATTGTTCCAAAGCGCACGCAAAAATGTCACTAGGTCACGTTAGTTTTAAACTTCGATGTGCTTGATTAAGCGTTAGATAAAATTCCAAGGAAATCATCGAATATTTGATTCTCGAAATAAAGGGGGAGAAGGAAGTTTACGTTGAAAATTTCAATCTCACGTGATTCATCTTAATAAAAGTATCGTCGCGTTTTACGAGCTGTCAACAATTCTCATATATAGCCATGGTCAAAAATTTTAAGAAACTATCGATAGCACTTTAAAACTGAAATTTCAAGCTTTAAAATGTTTTTTTTTTTTTTTTTAATTTTCATCTGTCATAATTTTTCGCCGAATATCGACAACATATCTGAAAAACATATATTTAGTTTCAAAATTATGTACATCGGGCAAAAAAAATTTAGGAAAGTTTAAAAAAAGTATTTTATAGGCAAAATGTTGTAGTTTATGGAACTTAAATTTTTAGGAAAATACAAAAATTTGTTAATGTACTGATAACGCATTAAAGTTGCTGTCGGTAATTTAACAAATTTTTTTTATATTTATTTTCCTTGTTCTATGCTTTAAAAAGAACATTGTTTTGTTTCTTAAAATTTTATTGTATTTTTGACACTCTGCAACTCGGTAAAAAAATTTCTCTCGAAAAATTTAAGTCAAGTAACACAAACTACAACATTTTGCCTACAAAATGCTTTTTTTTTAAACTTTCCTAGAACATTTTTTTGGCCGAGATACTTAATTTTGAAACTAAATCTGTATTTTTCAAACATGTTGTCGATACTGGGCGAAAAATTATCGCAAACGAAAAATTAAAAAAACATTTTATAGCTTGAAATGTCAGCTTTAAAGTGCCATCGACAGTTTTTTTTAAATTTTTTAATCTTTTTAGTATTTATATACTATTAACAAAATAAGAAATAGGGAAAATTTAAGGATACCTAATACTTCTGATCAAGGCTATATATTCATTTTTTATCCACAACACTACGATACTTATCATTTCTTTTACTACATGTCACGTCACCGAGTATCGCGTGTCAACGATAATGTTCCGCCGCGAATTAAAATAGGTGCGGTAAATGATACATGCATATATCTTTGTATATATATATATATATATATATATGTATGTATATATATATACCGTAGGCGGGGATAAATTAATATTGGATCCACGTCGTTCTTGGGGACCGGTGCTGGAGTGTCGACGGATTGGCAGGCCGCTACCGGGCGTCGCACCCGGCGAGCTCGCACAGGACGGTGCTATCCGTATCTTCGGTGTCATCAGGGTGTTGTCCGACAGGCGTCTGCTCGTGAACGTGTTGGCTACTCGCAGGAAATTGTTGTCGTTGGCCGAGGACGAGGTGAACCATCCGCCGAACATAGCTAAACGGCCATCCGGTTCGGTTAGATCGATCTCGTTCGCGTCTCGAGACGAGAGACATCGAATCCCCCGTCCGATGATCGCGTTAATATTTTACATCGGAAGGAGGATGGGAAACTGTAACATTTCCACTTACCAGCCATCGAACTTTTCCGCGCCATATTTTCCGCGGACGCTGTTGATATGGAACCTGCGTGCGGAGAGACGATCTTTTAGTATCATAGGCGAGAGTCACTCGATCCCTTAGAGGACCGTTAACATAAATATTAGATAAAGTTAATGGATTCGTGTTTCCTCTCTCCCTCGGTCTCTTACCGATTTCGTCTCGCTACTAAGAGACGGAGGATTTATTAAAAACTACAGTCAGAGTTTAACTAATATTCATAAAAATCATCCACAGCAGAGTGGTATTTCGCCGTAAAAGAAAAGTGTGATAAAAAGAAAATCGATAGAACACTTTTAGCTATTATGAGTGACACACTTGAGAAGGAAACGTTAAGTGTGTTACGAGTCGAAAAATTTAAAGAGTGTGTAAAAGCTTTTTAGAAGTTTCCATTATCGAAATTTATGATTCAAGCGGAAAAAAAGGTTGGATAATGTTTAAAAAAAAAAATTAGATCTTGGGATATTTTTATTTAATATTTAATACCGATGCTATTCTTCCTGGCCATATCCTCGGCCGACGAGGTCTTACGTTGCTCGATACGCAAGTTCGGAATGTTGAACGTCGGCACGTGTACGTTATCGGTGCTGTACTGATGCCGCAGGGGTCGATACTTGTCAGGACTCGGTAGCGATAGATTGTCGAGTGTCAATTTGTTCCTTTGATTTCTACAACGACAGAAATGAGAGAAAAAAAGAGCTCAAGCTGTTACTCGGTCAATTCTACAGATGCATTATATATCGACAGACGCGCGATATTAATTAATTGATAGCCGCGATATTTATTAATTATATTAGGTAATATCTGCAATTGAGTTAAGTGGCGCGTAAATGGAATCTTCATTTCGGCGAAACAACAACAAGTGTAACGAGTTATTCGCGATAAAAAATATCGATCAGTTTTTTAATATATAATTTTATTAGCAATTACTAAGCGTATATGAATAACGCATTAATTTGACAATTAAAAAATTCTGCAATTATATCGCACCCACACGCAAACGCGCGTACAAGAGTACTCGTTTATTTTTACAACAATTATTAGAGAGAGAATTGCGTAGTTCCGTTTAACAACATTTTTAATTACACCGCTACCCTCTTAATGCTAATTGTGCTTGCCTCTCAATGTTGTTCAACATGTCCTGCAGCACCTCAAGGAGCAGAATGAATTGCTCGAGATTCAGCGCCGGGTTGACAGTTTGCGGTAGCAACGATGGCATCGCATGCGCTGCCATCCAATTGACGGACAATCCGTACTTTTTATCGGTCAGCATCAGCCTGTAAATATCTAACCGCGAACAAACGAGAACGATTAGCCTTTAGAATTTGTATACCGTTCGTCTCTTCTTTCCTAAAATGGAAATATCTGTTTTTTCGATACACGGATTATTTATTCCTTTTTTTTTCCCCTCGATATATTTTTTCTTGCTATGTCGAGAACAGAAGTTTTTCCCTTACTTTATTACAAATTAAAATGGTCTCTGGTCGATTTCTTTTTCCCTCCTAACAGACATTTGATTTAAAGAGCCTGAGGTTTTATTAAAATATTGTACATTTGCTCGAGCTTCATGTTATCGATAATAACTGAGCTTGTCTCAATAAATAGTCGTAAAATAAAATTTTGAATTATTTTTTTAACGCTTTTGAATGTGCCGAGCGAACAAACGAAAGAGAGATATGTATTATTCTTTCTTTTCATCTTATTTTATATAGAAAGGATTTAATGGTACATCTTTTGATCTCGCAAAACACGCGAGTAGTTGATGATCGTTATCGAGAGAGGCTTCCAAGTGTGTGTACAAAGTATTAGATCCACGCTTTGTGATATATTCGCTTTTACTTCACTTACTTACAACCCGCACGACGATCTCGGGCTCTTGCAGCTTGACTTTACAGAGCAGCGGTAGGATGCAATCGATGATCTTTTGCTTGTCGAGACGGCTCAGGATGCACGGCACCACGTCCATCAGTACTCGCGCATCCGCCGAGTTGTTTTCGAAAGCGTCCAGCAGCTTCGGCAGCACCACGTTGTGTATCGCGTCGTCCTCGAGATAATTCGTCACGTGTGACACAGCCACGAACGCGGCCATCTAATGAACAAATAAATCAATCATGTTATTAATATAAAAACTATTTCTTAGAAAAATTTCTTAAGGGAGGAAATTACTGTGACGGGTTCAAAATTTCGATTTTTTTTTTTTTTTACATTTTCGTAATGCTTGAGATCTTAAAAATATATCCGTAAAATATTATGTTAAAATTCGCAACGGAACTATGGTAATTTTATGGGTTGCGCAATTTTTATCCGAATGACTTGAAATTTGGACAGAATGTTTATAACAAAATTGTCTTTAGTTACATGTACGGTTTTTTAAATTGGATGGTTAGTTTTTAAAGCACATTTAAAAAAAGTGATCATTTTAGCGGGCAAATCATAAACTGTTTTTTTAAATGCCGCCATTTTGTTAAAAATTATTATTTAAAAACTACAATCATATAGTTTGAAATAAAAAAAGAAAAATTAATTTTAGAGGTCCTGCTCAGAAGCAACACGAGCGCCCGTGCATCCATGATTTTTTTGCAGAGGTACACTTCACAGCATGTCAACACCAGAAATGTTAATATTAATTCATGATTTTTTTTTTATAACATGTTAAAGATATTTATAGTAAATAGATAAAAAAAATTTATAAAATTTATTACTCATTTATTTTTAAAAAATTTGTAAAAATAACCTTTTCTTTCAACCGTCACAGTGGTTTCCTCCCTTAAATCCACGATACTCTCAGAAAATTAGTATATAAATGTAACTGATAATGTAATTAATTATTTTAAAAGATTTTTAATAGGAAAAATTTTTATATCCAACTAAAAATTCTTTTAATTTCTTAAATATCAGAATTTTTGGCTTATATAATTGAATTTCTTCAGTTGCATTAGATTAACATATTTTTTCGATAATGTTTAATCATCCTGAAAAATTGATCGTTTACTTACTCGTACTTGAATGATCGAATTTTCGAAAGACATGTACAACATCGAGAGAACTTCGCGCTCGTATTCCTGAGGTGTCTTCTCCAAGATGACGTGTAGATTCTCCAGTAAGGTGACGGTTCCTTGAATCGACTTTCGATTGGTGAAGAGCGGTCTGCGGAAGAGAGAGAAAGAGAGAAAGAAAGAGAGAGACAGAGAGAGAGAGAGAGAGAGAGAGAGAGAGAGAGAGAGAGAGAGAGAAAGAGAGAGAGAGAAAGATGAAGGAAGTGTGAGACGAGACGTGTCTATTTCGCGCAAACTGGCGTTCATTTCCGCCCTCGTTCTCGTACGTACTTGAGCGTAGGAAACATGATTTGGTCGTACTCCTCTTTGGTACTGTTCTGAACGATGTACAGCATAGGTTGCAACACAGCCGACAGCACTTCCTGCGTCTGTAGCTCCGCGTGAAGATACGTCCAGATGTGCTGATACCAGAGTTTCTGCGGGGAAAACGTTCGCGTGACACGCGCGCGGAAACGTGCGTGATTAGGGTGAGACTCTCGCCCACGGAACGAACGGAGAGTCGAATTTACTACTCCCACGTGTGGAGAGATGTGGAACAATCGTTAACTTTTCATGTATAATAAATTATAATTTTCTCTACTATAATTTTCTCCATTTCCGGAAAATGCGCTCGAACCATAATTCTCGCGTCATTGTATTGTCAAAACAAGCTGCGAGAAAATTATATAGGAGAAGGAAAATACAGGGGAGAAAAGAATATTCTTATTTTGACTGAATATCTTTAGTTTCAAAATCTGGAAATCTTGAAATGAGATTATATTGCGTTAAGCGAAGAAAATTTTTTTTTCTTATAATATTGTTGAAATTTAAGATATTTAAATTTTTCTACGAAGATTATAAATAGTTCAATCGAGAAAAATATATTTTTATTATTTAAGAATAATTTTCTTGAATGGGGAGAAAACAAAGTTGGATAGAAAATAACACATGTTCAAATCGAATATTATAATTTTCTTAAAGTTAAAATAATTATTTTGTTGTTGAAATGACAATTGCAATATTGAACTAAGATTATAATATTGTTGAAATTTAAGATTTGAAAATTTTTCTAAGAAGATTATAAATTGTTGCGTATCTATGAAACAAATGAACGCGTTTATATGAGTATATGAGTTTTGATTTGACACTTACTTTTCAATCGAGAAAAATATATTTTTGTTATTTAAGAATAATTTTCTTGAATAGAGAAGAAAAAATGTTGGATAGAAAATAACACATGTTCAAATCGAATATTATAATTTTCTTAGAGTTAAAATAATTATTTTATTGTTGAAATGACAATTGTAATATTGAACTAAGATTATAATATTGTTGAAATTTAAGATTTGTAAATTTTTCTAAGAAGATTATAAATTGTTGCGTATCTATGAAACAAATGAACGCGTTTATATGAGTTTTGATTTGACACTTACTTGTCAATCGAGAAAAATATATTTTTGTTATTTAAGAATAATTTTCTTGAATAGAGAAGAAAAAATGTTGGATAGAAAATAACACATGTTCAAATCGAATATTATAATTTTCTTAGAGTCAAAATAATTATTTTGTTGTTGAAATGACAATTGCAATATTGAACTAAGATTATAATATTGTTGAAATTTAAAATTTGTAAATTTTTCTAAGAAGATTATAAATTGTTGCGTATCTATGAAACAAATGAACGCGTTTATATGAGTTTTGATTTGACACTTACTTGTCAATCGAGAAAAATATATTTTTGTTATTTAAGAATAATTTTCTTGAATAGAGAAGAAAAAATGTTGGATAGAAAATAACACATGTTCAAATCGAATATTATAATTTTCTTAGAGTCAAAATAATTATTTTGTTGTTGAAATGACAATTGCAATATTGAACTAAGATTATAATATTGTTGAAATTTAAAATTTGTAAATTTTTCTAAGAAGATTATAAATTGTTGCGTATCTATGAAACAAATGAACGCATTTATATGAGTTTTGATTTGACACTTACTTTTCTTCTGTGTACCGTCATTAAAAAATTAGAGATTTTAAAGCGCCGTGAAAAATGTATTAGACAATTATGATTCCAATATTTAGATTGTAAATTCATTTTTCCGTCCCGGGAGCTTTCATTCGCAAGGGATTATTCGTCGTGAATAATTAACGTCGCAATATTCGCGCGTACCTTTGGCATATACGGCAACAGTTCCCTCAGAGTCGTCGTGTAAAAGTGTTCCTTCTGCGACACGTCCTTCATCTTGCTGACGTCGAGAAATTGTAGGGCGTGCACGAACGGGTCCCGGAAGAACTTGATCATGGTCAATATTTGTGCGGTAGGCCTCTGTTCGGGATCCTTGTGCAAGAGTCGTGTTACGGCTTCCCGTAGGGGTATCGGTACCAGTGGCAAGATAACGGCGACTTGATCATCGAGCTGATCGGCATTCGATTCAATAACAACGCGACATTTCTTTAATTTCACCTATTTCTTAAGACTTGAATTTTATAATAAAAATATTAATGATATAATTATTATTGCATATTAATTTATGGGACAGCAGGAGGGAGGGTCAGCTGTACGACAGATAATCGATGCTTTTCTAAATACTTTTGATTCGCAAATATTATTTTGCAAAATTGTAGCTGCTCTTTTGATTGAAATGTTGCATAAAAATTGCGAATTAAAGCAAGAGCGCAATAACGGATATATTACGATATATACTACGTTTTAACGAAAAACAAACGCAATTTGAAACTATCGGATAGAATAAAATCAATACTCTTTATATAAACAAATAGGTATCTCGCAAATAGAATTTCAGCAAATAAATTGTACAGAGACTCGCTTTTTTTTACTTTCCAATTATATTAGCCAACTATGATATGATGGCAGATGTGCATGGCAGCGAAAAAATTCAAAAGGAAAAAAGAAAAAAAAATCAAACTAAAGACTGAAATTTATTTATGTGACAATCAGAGAGATGAAGGATCTTTGCGAAGGAAAAAAAACATCTCTCCGCGTTTCCCGAGGGTTAAATCCTTTCAAAGGATATATCCGCGATATTCTTCTCGACATTTCAACTCGTTTCCGTCTTACGGGAAAGATTAACTTACGGTCTCTAGTTGCTTGAGATAATCCGAACAGCTATGATTCGCCTGTATCAGTGGCCGGCCCTGATTGTAGATAGCACATATCGTCATACCGAAGCTGTACATGTCGCTGGAAAAGCTGGCGAGCTTCTTCTGCTGCACCTCCGGCGCTGCAACGTGTTGCATTACAGACAAACCCGGTATACGCCGATGAGGCGCGAGAGGATAATTAGCAATGCAAATGAAAAAGAGAGCCGGGAAGCTACTATACCAGTAATTTTCGCGACTCGATCAAGAGCCGTGGAATGCAAAGTGGCACATGGAGTTTATCGTTAAAGTTCGGAAATACAGTTTTAATCAAAAGTATTGCGCCACTTATAAAATCTTAAAATAACTTTAATAAATAAAAAAACATGTACACATATTATCAAATTATATTTTAGCACTGTTATTTTACGATTTAATATCGTACAAATTAATAACTATAATAACAGAAACATATTAAATTTTTTATTCTTCAAAACAGCCCCTTACTTTCAATTCTGTCGTATATACTTTTGACATTCCCAACAAAATTATTACTAAATATTAGATTCCAGATATTTGTTTGCACAAACATGTTGAATTAGTAGCAACTTAAAAAAAAAAATTATTATTAAGAATATCAGAAGTATGTACAACAGTATTGAAAACAATAAAAGATTATTTATAATTATATAAAAATTAAAAATTTAATATTCTTGTATGGTTATAACTTTAAATTTTTATAATAAAATTGTAAAGTATAAAATAATAGTAATAAAATATAATTTGATAATATTTGTATATATATTTTTATTCATTAAAATAACGACCTTCCTGTATTTCTAGAAGTAATGCAATACTTTTGACTAGTACTGTAATAGAGTTTTTCGCATAAATACGATCTCATTAATGATGCCGAGCTCATTTCTCTCGCGTACGCAAACAAGTTCTTTTTATGTACATGTATTATAAACACAAAGCCATAGCGAACTCGACTGCCTTCCAGAGCCAATCTCCCTTTCTGCTCCTTCTTTTCTTTTTTAATATTATCAAATCCGGTAATACTTTGTTATTACCGGTAATCCCTTCATCTAATAGTCGTTTAATTTATTAGTCTCTTGCTACTACATAGATCCACATATCGATAATTGTCTTATTTTCTACAATAATTATAAATAACGATACTTTTTTATATTCACTATCGTATAATACAAAAAAATGCTTGAATAGTTATGAATATTGAATTGTTCGAGTTTTTCATTATTAGTCATTCCTATTCTCTAATATATATAACCGGTGATTATTTAAATTATATTGAATGTAAATAATTATTATTTTGAAGTAGACCAAACAAAATAAATAAAACGCCATTTGGTAGAGGAGACTTGTAAGGTTGATTACTATCAGTATGAAAAAAATACATAATATTTTAACAATTTAAATATACATAAACAAAATTTCCTGCGCGCATAAACTATGATAAGCATATTTTCAAAATGTTATCCATCGGAATCGGTATTGCAAACGAAAACTTTGAAATACAAAAATCTGAAATAAAAAAAATTAATAAAAATTGTATTTTTAATTTTTTTAATTAAAAAAAAATTGTCTTAATTTTTATTTTACTTTTTTATTTGAAAAGTAAATAAAATCTTTAAATATCCAGTACAATATGTAGAGATTATGACGCGATTCTCTAGTGAAGAGGGAGGTAAAAAGTCAGCAAAACTTATACTTCTGAATGTATGTCGTATGTTTGAAACTTTTTTAGATCAATATTTACTATGGGAATCCTCAATATAGTTTCAGTATAGTTTTTGTCTCTATTGTAGAAGCAATCGATGAGAAACACTTTCTTTCAATGCTTAGCACGTTCATCCTGACACTTGTAAACTGACTCGTACAAAAGCTCTAATGAAAGTTACAAATCTCAGGTATTAAATGACGTTGAAATCAAGGAAGGGAAATATAATACCGTTTACTTCCAATATAACTGAAACGATCACCCGTTATACACGAACGTTCGAGCGGAATGTATTCATCGAGCGGTTTAATTCAACTGAATTACAAAACGCAGTATCGAGCCATTACGTTATTGTAACAGCTGTATAATTAGATTTCTGTTTTCATCGTGCATTCAAAATACAGCTGTATAATATCAAGATTGCTTCAGCTATCATGAGGATCGCGCGTAAACACGAGGGGGAAAGGCAACTAGAAAAGCAAATAGCTGACGTTTGTGATATACTAAACCTAACGCAAAGATATTTTCGAAATGCAGATTTTTTAGCTCTATTTTTCACTATTACATAAAGATCTTCCATTTAATTAAAAAGGAGAGAAAAATCTCTATTTATAAGAATATAATAAATTCAGAATTTCTATTTATAACAGAGCCACCTCTATTTACGGAGAAAATCAATTGCTCGCTTTCAAGCAAAGGCTCGAGAATGCATTTAATCGCGTTGAGTGCCAACGAAATATAAATTCATTGATTTTATATACTAGTAAAGTTGAGTGACTCGAAACATTGTTACTGGAACAGCTCTCCCCGCGTGTGGGCGTACGTTAACGACACGGTCATTCAAGACACCTCACCTATGTAATCGAGATTGGGCTGAGTCATTTTCGGCATATGCTTCGTCCACGATTGCACGGTTATCGGTATCTCCTTGGCCGCCTCTAATAAGAGCAAAACGCATTCCGAAGTGACAGACTGCTTTATGCCATTTATATTGATATCACAGAGTCTGGTACAAACATTATTTATTTCTAATTAACCTTTTCTAAAATTTATATACAATAACTTGCCGAAAATAATCTTTTTTAATTTAATAATATAAACTTTTGTCATTATATATTTATATATTTATTTAGCAATGAATCGTTTTATCATATATTTAATTTTGGGCGAATGAAAAAAACAATATGACATATGCCCTTTATTTAATGGAAAACGGCAGATGATATTGACAAAAAAAAAAAAAAAAAAATGGCCAAACTTTGATTAAGGAATTTATATTTTATATGAAATTGCAGACTCACCGAGAAACTCGAATCCGGACAACTTCCACGTGCCCCTCTTCGTGATGATGATGCTCGTCGGGCAAACGTTTCTATGAAGAAATTTACAGTTGCCATGAAGAAATAAGAGAGCCTCTGTGATCTGAAATAAAAAGAGAAAAAAAAAAATATTACAAAAACCTAATTCGTCACTGGAGGACTGTGAAAATTTATATTATTTTTCTTTCACATTTTTCAAAATAATTTTAATCTGTTTTTTTTTTTCCTTTTTGCTCCGAAGAATTTTGATATTATCTTTCCGCGATGTTTCAATCGAGTTTAGTTTATTTACTTTTCGCCAAAGGTATGATTGCAGATTCGAATCATTAGAGCGCGTTGCTAAACGCGATTGCTGTTGCACGGTGACGCAAGTTTGAGTCGCAGGTTTGAAGGGAGTTAAGGGCATCAAATATTCTATTACGTTTCGTAATACATTCTATTATGCGAGAGCTACGTCGAGCAGTAGCAGCAGCACCGTGATGGAGTTGATTTCTCGCGGTTACAACCAGAAGCTCATTTTTGAGAAAATTCGCCCTGATAACTCTCTCTCTCTCTCTCTCTCTCCCTCCCCCTCTATATATATATATATATATATATATCTTTCTCTTTCTCTCTCTGTCTCTCTCGGTCGTACACGCATGCGTTCGGATTCGACTTAATTTTCCGCAACGCAACCCCGTTATTGCGTCTACGCTATGATTGTGCTCACGCACAATGTCACGGTCGTGCATGCGTACTCGTGTTTCGAAACCTGTCTCTTTTATCCCGCGCAAAAAGATCGATCGTGTAATTTCCGCTCCGAATAGCGAAAATCGATTTTTCACCCAAATTTGATGCGATTTGACACCTAATTTCGCGTTATTATAATGTATGTATACTGTATTCTGTCGTAAACAATATATCATAAGGATAACTTCTATTCGAGAAAAATGTGTGTTATATGCACACATGATCGTATATTCATTAAATATTATATATATATATATATATATATATATGTAGGAAAATAAAAACAAGAAAAAAAAAACATGAAACGACGTAGGTGGAAATAAAAGCTTAAAAACATGTCACGTTGGTTCGTTGTTCTCGTGGTCTCGTTTTACACGCTTACAGCAACTTAACTGCTAATGGACGAGCTCCATTATCGGCGTTCCGTATTTGTGAAGCCGCGAAAAGTATAATTATCGTCAATTCCTCTTTGAAAATAGATACAAAGGAAAGAAATAAAATTTACAAAAATTCACTTATCGGGAATACTATGCGTAAAAAAGAAAGAAACCAGAGCTTTTTGCGCACACATCCGATAACACATTCTTTTTCCTAAAATTGTCTTACGTAATTTGTTTTTTTTTTTTTAATTAATCTATACAATATTATATAGATTTATATAGAATTATTTCTTTAAATAATTTAATACAAAGAACACTTTTTTAATATTTAGCTACTATTTACCGTCAGCTTTACTATGAGAAAATATACTATAATAAAAAAGTAAAGCAGTTCGATAAGTAGAGAGTTTCTATCTTGTTTTGACTAACCATCAATAAAAAATATTTTAAGTTTTGAACTCTCTTAGTAATAATTACACGGTAAAAAATATTTTGTATTTTTGTTGAAATTTTCTTGTGTAGAAATATTTGTGTTAAATTTTTAACATACTCTTATGTTAATATAACATACTGTCATTATGTTATTTTAACTTTTCTACATTGAGTTAATATTCACCGTTTCTAAGAGTTTCTAAGAGTAAAACAACACAATTAACAAGTAAATCTTACACTAATTCATATTTTTGTGTTAATTTTTTACATATATTATTTGTGTTATTTGTTTACATATTTGCCTTCTGTTAAATTAACATTAAAATTAGACTGGATAAATGGGAACACGAGAAATGGATTAAATTTAACACAAAATTTTTTACCGTGTATATTTGACACTTGAAAAAAATTAGCAGTAGTATTTTCCAAAATTATTTATTTTTAATGACCTTTTTATATATATAGTTGCAGCTTTTGAACGCTGTACAAACTCATCGATGCATATTTATATTCTACAATTTTTCTACAGATAAATAATTAAATATATCTTATATATATATATATATATATATATATATATATATATATATATATATATATATATATATAAAAGAGCAATATTTTGAAAAAGAATAAACTTTTTATGGAGAAGTTTTTGAAATACGTTTAATTACCTGCAAAAGTCCATATTTAACTTCCAACTCGAGCAGTTCGTATTCCTTGACGAAGGCCGAACGGTGATGGCTCGTGGTCGGCGGGTGGTTCTGCTTGCCCATCGGCCCCGAGGATTGCGCTGCGAGCGTATTTGCCAATTGCTCCTTGTATGCCAGGACATTTGCCAGGCTGGCTAGGACCGGCTCCGACGCGAAGGCCAACGTATCCGCACACTCCTCCACTTTGTACGCCTACGTATTTGTCAAATATAGCGCATCGATCTATATGAAATGGCTCGTGAAAATAGTCAAAAATATGATGATGTAAAGTTATACATTTCGGTGAAAAAACATTTCGAATAAATTCGCGTAATTCGCTGCCATCCGTTTCGTTCCCGAATAGATCCTGTTTCCAATTATACGTTTAGCTGTGTGGGTTTGCAATACTTGGTGTATTGTATTTTAAATTTCTATTTTTAGAAAAAAAAAAAAAAAAAAAAAAAAAAAAAAACGAGAGAGACCGCATTTCTTTCGCTTTCATTATTGTCTTCCTCGTGGCTTTTCAGGCAATTGTTCTTCTTCTTAATCTCTATGTTTTTTCGATTAATTTTCTCACACGACATACATATATCTGTCTATATATTTTTCATATTTGTAAGATTTCTCAAAAACAACTCTCGAGCGAGAAAAGGGGATAAAATAAAAATTAAGAAAAAAAAATATATATTGTATATATTTAGTTGACGTTACTTATGTCAATTATCTTGTATTACGTCAGAGAAGCTGGAAGTTGAAAATAAACTTATATAAATGTCGTCCGTCTTCTTGCCGAGACTTCCCTCGACGAAACCATTTAGTTTGACTCGTGAAATATATCCAGGACTGGGAGAGGGAGAGAAACGGGGAAAACTTCTTCGTACTTTACCTTGGCCTATTTAATACGCGAGGGTCGCGGCGCTTACGTACCTGCAGGAGCTTCGGATGCGAATATCGTTCCATCTGAGTGGCACCCGCGCGCAGGATGTCCGTGACCGTTTCCCTACGTTTCGGCTTGTGCAGCTTCTCCACGGAACGTTTGTCGAACAGGAAGATCGAGACCTCCTGCAAGCGAACACGACCGAGTTTTTTTTTATTCACCCTCGCGCGAATCCCTCGCATACGCTCCTCTCGCGAAAATCGCAAAAATTTATCTTTGGAATTGAAGCGCGAGATTCCGTTCCGCTTTTTCGTCCGGATACGAAATCGCACAAAACTTCTCTATCTCGTCCTCGCGCTTGAACTCTTCGATCACTTTCAGAATCGATTTCCCGAATTGGATTACCTCTAATCCGCGATCCAATCGTCTCTTGGCCTCCTTATCCAGATGCTATCGTTAAGAAGAAAAAGTGAAGATTGAATCGAGCGATTAAAGATTTTAATAATAGACACATCTCGAAAGAGATCGGCCCTTAATAATAATTAAGCTCCTCGTCGCAATTATTGCTTTTATCTTACATTAAAAAACTGCGGAATACTTTCAGACTTTCATAAAAAAATTGTTTAAATTAATATTTTAATTAATTAATTCAGAAAAAAAACTTTAATTCCATCCCTCAGTGAGAAAAATATATTTCTCAAAATCCCAACATTTAATCTTGAAACTCTAATAAATAAATATATAAACAATAAGTAAATATATTCATCTAAATAAATCTTATATAAATCTTTATGCTCTCTCATATCTTGAAAATAGTTTCCAATATAAGAATACATATCGGTAAATAAACGACTGAACATTTCACCCGTCAATACGGAACTTTTCAATAAACATTTTATTGCCAGAGAGCAAAGGATTTATATTTTATTCCCAATAGATCTTCTGCTCTCTGGTTTATAATAAAACTGCAATAACATTTTACTCGGATTGACTGCGTCTGATTAGATATGAATTTGAGAATTTTTTTTTTTTTTTTTTTTTTTTTTCGCGACACTAGTTACCATTCTATCCTTCTTCCGGTAACCGTCGTAGATGCGCCAGACATTTTCCGGTCCCGCTGTAGCGGACTGCTTGCCGATCTCGTACGTGTTGCGTATCGGATCGGGAAGCAGGTCGCACGGTGCCGTGCTACTGCCTCTGGATTTCGCGAACATGATGCACCAGGAAGCGAAGACCTCTCAGAGGATCAACGTCGACCTCGTCCGTTTATTATCTGCCAAATCAAAATTCACGTCATGCGCGTTAGTCTATCGTTAATTGGTCGGGGAGATGAAGGAATGGCGAAGGAAGGGGAGGAAGCGAAACCGATGTAATATGTATATCGCGAAAACAATCTCCATGTTCGTTCGTGACAATGGAATATATTCGCAACGGTGTATTCAAGGTTCGTTTTTTCCATCTGCGTATGTAACATGAGAGAGATCGCCCCGAGAGATTCGCCAAAATTTACGTTGATTTTAAATATCACCGCGTTGCTGCGTGAAAACTTTTGTAAATCGATGATGAAGGAGAAATTTCGAGAACGAGAATTGAAGTTTTTAAAATTTTCTTTTTTCTTATTAAACTTAAAATTTCTTCCTTCCCGTCTCTTTTATCTATTATTTTGCTTCTCTGAAAAAACAATCGCAAAAATTGAAAGAAATTTTACTTAAGGGATTGAAGAAATTAATAAATGGATTCCAAGGAATTGGAATTACAATTATAATTATTATAATGTTATAATTATTTTTATATTATTTATTACTACAATTATTATTATAATATCAAATGTTTAAAAAATCCAAAATTTATTTTTCAAGAAATTCATATTTAAATGATTATTTACTGTAAAATGTAGGTACAATACACGTCAGCTAAAAGAATATATAATATTCTCTCTTTCTTTTTTTCTCACCCTTACATTAGAATTATACTTACTATATTAACTTAAACAGAGTAATTGTTCGATACGTTTTTTTTCACATATTCATTTGTCATCGTGAAATAAAATTCATTTTATTTTATTTAACTTTCTAAAAGATACGCACTATGATTTATAATCGATTTCTTTCTCTTGCGAGGATTTAATCTGGGAAGCCTCTGTGCTTCGTAAATTAATTAAATTTTCTCTGTGCAGTATCATGCTGCACAGAATGTCCAAATACCTACGAATTCTTCGAGTCGTGAATTGTATTTATCTGAAGGTACTATCAGTAGAAACTTTTTAATTATCGACATTGAAAGTTCCGTTTCGAAATTAAACAGGAATGAGATTTCGTTACCTATTTGCAACTCCGCGGCTTAATTTGCAAACTCGTTTTTTCATCCGAGAATGTTAAGTAACCTCGTAAATATTGAACTTGTAAGCTCAATATTGAAACATCTCTGTGATTTGCAGCAAAATATTAACCGCTCATAGCAGTTGGTAGCAAAATACAACTGTTCATCGCGAGTTAAACATTCACACGACTAAACCTCAAAAACTGAGTAAATTCTATTTTTACAAAGAAAGTAATATTCAAACGTTTTTTTAAAACATTTGTACTATAAATAGAAGGAAAATTAAATAAAGTTAAATGTATACAATATAAAAAAAATGAGCATTTTCAAAAAAAAAAAAAAAAAAAAAGGAAATCTCTTTAATCGTACGTGACGACTAAACATAAAGGAATGAAAAAGAGAGAAAGAGAAAAAAAGTCTCATCAAATTGACATTTACTGTCCACATTTCCATGACCAGTTATTTGAAAAAATATAAATTCCTTTTAAAAAAAAATTGTGCGAAGGAGACTATGAAATTTTTTACAACTTCTCCCTTCATAAAATTTACATTTTGATATTCGAAGACTTTTCAGTGTTCGCCTTCGCAGAAAGAGAGATACTCGTAAGTTATTATTCGTATTTCTTGCGTAGGAGTAGATCTTCTCGATAACGTAGGAATACAAACTTTTGTGTCGTTTTCAGAATATTCCAAATATAATACGAAAAGATTAAGAAATTAAAGAAAAACCCACGCATCACGTCGATTATTCGCGTCTAGTCATTCGGAAATGTTCGTTAGTCATAAACCGAAAAGAATTAGTATAATATTCAAACTTAGTTTAGAATCAAATACTTATGTACAGAATAACACGATATCTGCGTATAAATAATTTATTTCGTAACATTCACAACAATTCTTTTGTGATCATTTAATTAATAAATTAGATAACGTAAACGATGCATATTTATCGTTAATTCTTCCTTATATGTTTATATTTTGCACATATGTGCCAGCATAAAATACGGACGAAATCTTTTTTCTATTACATTTTCCGTTTCTCTCTATAAAATTTAATTTTTAACATGTTGAACATTTCGAGAAAAATCTAAAATTATTTTTCGCTCTTTTCCGTCATATAGAAGTAGAATAAAATATAATTAAAAAATATAAGTTATCCGAAATCGTACTAGGACTCTCCGAATAATGAGACATGATGATCAAAGGCAATAACATGATTGCCGTTTATAATCGAGAATCAAAGAAAAGGTATTATCCCGACTCGAGTTTGCTTGTCTGTGTATACATACACATATGTACAAGCGCGCAAATAATAACCTCTGTGTGTATGTATATGGAATATTTTATTTGCGATATATCATGGGAAAGACGAAGTGTTAAAAGATCCTTCTTCAAGAACAGTCGGTTACAAACAACCGAGAGATATCGAACCCGTCAAAATTCGTAACGAGTTGTTTTGCGGTTACTTCGTTTGTTAAATCACATGATTAATGCACGCTATTGTTAATTACTAAACTTGCTTTTAACACGTGTTACAAAAGACATTTTTAAATACTTTAGGAACATATATTTGATCCTGACAATGTTCAATGTTAGACGCTCAATATTAGAGGCGATCGATTTGCAGCTACAAAGAAGATGGATACTGAGAAAGCTTGTATCAACTTGTGAAGAAATAGTGTCCTGGTTAATAATAGCGTAAATATAATTTTAACGTAAGAGTGAGAAATAAAGTAAGAGAGAATCTTATATATTTTTTTAACTGACATGTATTGTATCTACATTTTACAATAAATAATCATTTAAATATGAATTTCTTGAAAAATAAATTTTGCGAAAAATATAATTTTGTTTTACATTATATATAATATATAATATTCTCTTTATAAAATTTAATTTTTGAAAATTTAATTTTTGTTGAACATTTCGAGAGATATCGAAAATTATTTTCTTATAGAACGCTTTTGCCGTTTTATAAGAATATAAATTATTTTTTCCGTAACGCAGAAATATAAATTCTCTGAAGTCGTTCCAGTCTCCGAATAATAAGACATGATGATCAAGAATAATAAAATTAATGTCATTATATCCCTGCAGGCGTTTGTGATCGGGAATCAAAAGACAGATATTATCCCGAATCTAGTTTGCGCGCTGCGAAATATATATATATGTGTGTATGTGTGTGTGTGTGTGTGTGTGTGTGTGTGTGTGTGTGTGTGTGTGTAGTACGTTTGTTTTAAAATTTTAAAATATATCGAAATGCGAAAACAAAACGTCAAAAGATCTTTTTTCAAAAACAGTCAGTTACACACACACAATCGAGAAACGTCAAAATTCGTAACTTGTTGCATAGTTTATTCGTTATGTCATGTGATTAATCGTAAACGGTTATTGTAAATTAGTTAACTCACTTTTTATACGTGTTACATAAGACATTTTCAAATATATCTAAGCAAATATATTTGATCTTAACATACTACTCAATATTAGAGAAGAGTGAAGAAGATGATCAATTTTAATAATAATGTCATTTCTGAAATCCTCCATATCTTTTTGTAAGCGAAAATTGATAAGTAAATATAATCAAAACGAGAAAGAGAGAGAAAGAGAGAGAGAGAGAGAAAGAGAGAGAATCTTATTTTTATCTATTTAAACTGACATTTACTGTGTTTACATTTTACAATAAATAATTATTTAATACAATTTTTTTGAAAAGTTTACAAAAAATATTGAGTTCTAATCTATGTTATACATAATAATACATATACATATTTTTTCATAAAAATTAATTTTTGAAATGTTAAACATTTCGAAGATGTCTGGAGTTATCCTTCCCTCTTTCCTGAGGTATAAGAATAGAAGTTATTTTCTCGGCAACTCGGAAATATAAACTCAAAAATCGTACTTCGAATAATAAGACATAACGATCAAAAACAATTCAATGATATGGATGTTATGTCGAAAATAGTTTTCTTGCCTGTCTTTTTTTTTTTTTTTTTTTTTTGTACATATGTACAAGCGCGTAAATAATGACTTTTGTGTGTGTGTGTGTGTGTGTGTGTGTGTGTCGCGCGCGTGTGATGGTATATTTTTTGCGATATGTCGAAATGCAGGTGGACAAAGTTAAAAGATCCTTCCTCAAGAGCAGTCATTTACAACATTAGTGAAACATCGAACTCGTTGAAATTCGTAACGGCTCGTTTCGCAGTTAATTTGTTCGTTTTGTCACGTGTGATTAATAACTCACTTTTTACAAACACACGCGTTACATAAGACATTTTCAAATATATTTAGGCAAATATATTTGATTCTGACATAATGCTCAATAATTATGTGAGAGAT